>NC_080578.1:96081829-96384686 GCF_029962835.1 Magnolia sinica
GACTGATGGTCTAACTGAAGTAATGGCTCTTGATAGAGTGGAATGGCAGAAAAGGATTCACGTAGCCAACCCCAATTAGTTGGGATAAGGCTTAGATGATGGTCGTCATCATCATCATCATCATGTGTGTGGGTGTACATATGTATGTACAGTACACACACACATATGGATTTTGTTAAAGTCCCACCTTCATGGGGATGTTAGCGCCAATCTAAACCATTCATTCATTCATACAACTAAGAGCAAGCTATGGTGCAAGAATCACATTGATCAGATCATCCTAAGCTTTAAATAGGACCAATTTGTTACAACCGTCCTTTGTTTATGAGTCATAAAACACAATTGGAACTCCTTTCCTCGACTGCCCTCTCTAAGTCAAGAATCAATGCATTCATGGGCAAAGCACAATCCAAAATCTCTCTGTTAGCCATGAAAGAGACCTGGGCTTCTAAAATAACCTTCGATAGCACAAGGTGAAGCCTAGATGGCAGGATTTTCGCTAGCATTTTATAAGCTGCTCCCAAAAGCTAATAGGCCTAAAGTGTTTGAGCTCAGAAGCCCCTTCAATCTTAGGAATAAGGACTATGAAGGAGGCTCCCATAGCTATCGATATATTCCCGAACCAGTGGAAATCCATTATGAAAGCTATGAGGTCATCCTTCAGAAGATCCCAAAAGATTTAAAAAAAGGATAGAGGAAATCCATCCGGGCGAGGAGATTTAACTCTACCACAAATTTGATTTCAGCCTCTGAGAAAGGTGCCTCGACTGGCCCTTTGGGGGGGGGGGGGGTTGTGGGGGTGGTTCAATTGCTTGGGCCACCTCCCAAAAAAATGGTGGTTAAATCCAAATTGTCCAAAGAACACCTAAACCACAATTCCATAGATAAGAGAGGAGTGTAATAAGGGACGATAAGATTTTATATATGTTGGGGATCCACTATTCAAGGGCCATCAACAAAAATGGAACTTATCTTGTTGGCCCTTGATCCAGCACTAGCAGTAGCATGGAAAAAAACGGGTATTTTTGTCACCAACTTTCAGCCAAAGGGCTCTGAACCGCTGCCTCCACTTGATTTCATGTTGCTTGACTGCCTTAAGAGTACTCTTTTAGCAATGCTCTTTGCACTCTCTCCTCTTCATAAAGGGGTTGCGAGAACTCCTGAACATCAATAAGATGAATAGATGTAAGGGCATTAGAAATGATGGCTTTGAGATCGTCTTGAGTATCCTTCCTCTGGGTTGTGAGATTTTGTTTTAAAAGTTTAAGTTTCTTACTCGAGACGAAGCTTAGGGAGCCAGAAACCAAGAAAGTGGACCACCAGTTTGAAACCAAAGAAGAGAATCCTTCAATTTCCAGCCAAGAGAGCTCAAAACGGAAAGGTTTAGGGCCCCAACCAACATCCAGAAGATTAAGAAGAAGGGGGTAATGGTCAGAGATAGGACGAGGGAGCACAAGTTGAGCGACTACAAGGAGAACGTCCAACCAAGAAGGGGATACTAAGAATTTGTCCAAATGTGATAAGATAGGGGGGATTGCCCATTGGACCAAGTATAGGGTTCGGGAGGAGAGGGGAGGAGAGGGGCTGACGAAAGAGGGTTAACCTTTAAGATAGAGCTCTCCAAGATTAAGGAAAGATTATTAACCTTGAGAATGGCGGACCAAGGAGGGCCTTCTGAAAGAGAGAAAGGAGAAGTGAGGAGAGTCCTAGAGAGCTTTCGGACTAAGGAAATGGCAAGGTGGCTGAAAGGAGGCCTTGGTGCTAGAGGGGGATTGTTGGAGCTAGAGCATAGAGAGGGATAACGTAGGGAGGCTGGATGTTGGAGAGATAAAGTCATTCCCAATTCAATTTGGAGTCAGAGTAGGTAACCAGAAGGAAAGAACTTGCATAAGGCCAATCTTAGGGGAAATGGATGAGTTCGATGTGATCTCAAGAGAGTGTAACGCTTGAGACGGTTGTAATCCAGGATCAAGATCTAATGAAACAAGGGAAGAGAGTTAGATGGATGGCATGTCAAAGCGTCCGTCAGTGCATCCGTCGGTGCTAGTATCATAGCCGTCCGATTCGGAAAAGGAGGATAAGACAGAAGCTTCTCCCAACTGAGCAAGAAGATTACGTGTTGGTTTGAAAGTGTTGTCAATAGAGGAAAGAAAAAATCGTCTATGTCATAAATCATTCTTGAGGCATGGTGTCTCTATTTCATCAGGAGGAGAGATGAATCGAGCATCGACATGCAATCTCTCGTCACCACGTGGAAGGGAAGAGGCGGTCTCATTAATAGGTTGCAACATTAGATTTTCTGACATCTTAAAGGACATGTCAACTCCTGATCCAACAAGGGGCTCATGATGAAGGGATAAGATGTTGGAATTAAGCATACCACCCTCTCAGCCAATCAGACGGCAAATAGACTAGCCACGTGGCAATGGGAAGGGGAGCAATTGGGGTTGATGTGACTAGCCACTACCTCGGCTCCCCCATCGATATGCGGCTAGGGGATTGGACAATTTAGATGGGGTGGGGGCGACATGTGTCAGGAGGATACAGCTAGGATATTAGGGGCATGGACCGTCAATCATGGAGAGGGATTGAGAGCTCAAGATTGAGACGGGTTGGATGGGAGGGAACCGAGGTCCCTCCACATGCCCTTCCGCGATTGGTTGCTAAAAGTATGGTGCTCCATCGGAGTATCGAGGGCGCATGCTCCTCAAATTGTGGCCGAAAGGGGTGAAGAGCCATTGAAACTAGGTAACGAGTGTCTTTTTTTTCCTCTTCTACTAAAATTGACAATTTGGACTTCCCTACTTTGATAGAAATGGAAGAGATTATCGAATCGATCCACCTTTCGCGATTAGTTGCTAAAAGTATGGTGCTCCATTGGAGTATCAAGGGCGCATGCTCCTCAAATTGTGGCCGAAAGGGGTGAAGAGCCATTGAAACTAGGTAACGAGTGTCTTTTTTTTACTCTTCTACTAAAATTGACAATTTGGACTTCCCTAATTTGATGGAAATGGAAGAGATTATCGAATCGATCCACCTTATCCGAATTTGAATCCTAGCAAAAGCAGCTCCCAACAAGTTTCTGTAGCCACATTAAATTGAATTACTTCTCCAATACATGCACCCAACTCAAGAAGAAACTCGAGATTTCGGAGTTCCAGACGAATGCCGGAGAACATGAACCAAAGAACTATAAAGCCGAAAGGGGAGAAACCCTCCCATCTACTAACGGAGGTCACGAGGCCATCCCTGCTGGAAACTCAGGCCAAGAGGACGGAATCCGAGCATATCTTTGGTTGCAAGTTGAGGACTTAAATACTACCAAGGAGTTTAAGGTTGAAGCTTCCTTAAGAGATCTGACCAACCGAAAGGACCCACGAATTCAGGTCAACAAAGAGACTCCTCTCCGACAATGTAGAACCAAGCTCTACGAGTACAGGCCGACAACCTCTTTGACCACTAATTTGTCCAACTCTAATACCGGCCTAGAGTTCGAAATAACTCTCTGCACCCTAGGCGTGGGAGGGAGGGGGAGCTCAAGTCTTCTGCTGAGGGCCGACAGGGGTTTAACCGCCCCTGACCACCTCCTTAAATGAGCGATAGTCAATCGATTTTATTTTCTTTTATTTTTATTTTTATTTTATTTTTTTTTGGGGGGGGGGGGGGGCGGGCTAGAGCCTATGACTTCCATTGTGGAAACAAAGGGAATTTAAAGAGAGCCCTTGGCCTTGAGAAGTGGGTGCTCCCAGCTCTCCTCCCTTGGTCTAAAACGAGCCTTCTGGACCAATATTCGATTTCCTTTGAATCCAACCATATAAAGATCAGCGATGGACTTAGAGGCTTCTTTAGAGGATCCCATTCGAACAAATGCAAACCCCCTTGGCTCTATCGTGCCCTTCTTCTTCGAAAGCACCACCTTCTTGATCTCTCCTGCTTTTGAAAAGACCCAATAGATTAAAGATTCAACCCAACCTGCAACAAGGTCGGGAAGTGGGCAAACTTGGAAAAGGGCGCCCTCTTCTTAAGACTGGCCGGTCTTTTCCTAGCTACCAAGGTCCATTCACCCTCGAATGGGAGTTGTTGAGATGTTGGAGGGGCCAGAGCTCTTCCCAAGATTCCTCTATGTCCTCCTTGTAGATGGGTGGAGAGATTCCTCTTCTCGGTTAGATGTAGTTCTTCAGTCATCTCCTTGCTAAGCTAAGCTTGATTCGTCCCTCTCGCTACCATTATGTCCTTTCTTAAGACCATTTCCGGACAAAGACGTTGCCAATTATCTTCTTTGACCTCCGGGCTAGACATGTACTCCATGAACCAAAGATCTCCATAGCCTTCCTTCTTTCTCGCCACTACTGCACTGCTTCCATGAGGGGCTTCTAGAATGATAGAACCACCAAATCTGATTTTCCCTTCCATTTCTAGCCATTGATCCCTCTAAGCACATTGTTTCTCCCAACTTCGGATGCTTCATATTCTCTCTCCCATCATTCTTTGCGAGTGTGATCCCTTTGTTGGTTTCTTTTGTCATCCTTCTTACCTATTCTGCAAGAGATTTCCACACGAGAATCCAAAGTTTTGTTGTGGTAGGAGGATGCAGGGTGCACTTTTTCACCGTTTCTTCTTCTCATTTCACTGTTAAACCTTAGATACTTCCATAAACCTTAGTGAGATTCACCGTTAAACCTTAGATTCTTCTGTAAACCTGAAGAAATTGGACCTAACCGTCTCTAGGAGATTCTTCCATTTTCTTTTTCCTAACTATTTTTCTTGTTGTTTTTATTTGTGTTTCTTTCGAAAATTTTAAACAAACATTCTAAATTAAAGTCAGCAACATCCTCTAATTTTAAGGCTCTTCATCCCTTGGATCAAAAGAGACCAAGTCAATAGACTGTTCATCATCTCACCACAGGTCAGCCTTTCACTCAGCTAACTATATGCAAAGGAAATTTGGGGAATTAGAAAATATCATGAGAAGATAAGGCTTATTGACAAGTTACTTGCCACATTTCAAAATTGAAAATAATGCCTCTCCTTTATCTCACTACTTGACACATGTCCTCAATGACCTCATCTAGCGGTGTTATTGTCTCACCGACCTCACTTTTTTCTATCTCCAATCCACATGGCTTAGCAATGCTCACCTTCATTCCATGCCCTGAACCACTCATCAGGGTCCTGACCTTCATGGTTGCTTTCTTCCTTCAACAACGAAAATCCATCCCAGGATCATTGGCGTCTTCCAAAGAACTGATTTCAGAACTACCAGTTTAGGATTTTTGCGATTGCCAGAATCTGAGGTACTAGGTGCCTTTTCCACATCATTATGCTCCCACGTGAGAAAAGTTAACAAATTTTCCCAGTGCATGCAGGGAGACCGACATTGAAATACACTCAAGCTTTTCTGCAATTTATACGGCCTGACCAGATGTCCACACCTTTCATAGAGTGCAGATCAACCTCGGTAACTCCAACAACAAGAGAACACAGCTCTAGAAAAGTTTATCCCGTCCAAGCTTGTATTGGGACTTGGGTAACTTTAAACCTAGTCTCCTAGATATCACACCTCAAAGGATCCTTCCATCTGATTTGATGGACCTAAGATTGGCAAATGAAAGATCTTCCCTGCATCTACTTCGAGGGACAAAAAAACCACCGCCATTGAAAATGATAGTTTTGAAACCGATACTTTTAATATCAGTATGGCCCCATACACCCTGTGAAGAATTGTTCCATTTATCGATATCTCCAACTGATGGAGCATCAAGGACTGCCGTCATCAACCATAAGAACAGCCCATTGTGAATATGGTGACTTCTCCAATCTCAATTGCAATAATACCTTAACCTTTGCCATTCCTCTTAATATCCTATTGTCCATGATCTCCCTAATTCTAAAGCTTAGTTGCATGATCCTTCTAAGTTCTAACTAGGTGCCACTCACTCCCACTCCAAATCGTGCTTTAGACTTGCGGTTCCGCTTCCGCTTCCCAACTGTTTATATTTGCTAAGATTCTGAAGAAGACGCTTCCCTGTTCCTGCGCCCGACTCTATTACCACTTCAGTTCATGTTTCATGCAGCTATATATTATGAAGAACAGTCTTCTTATTGGATGGTGGTTGGACAACCTCAATACCATATTTGGCAAAATAAACTCTCATTTTCTTTAATGCCAAACGCCTACCACTTAAGTCATCAATGACATCAATCCTTCTTTGCTCTGATACTATCATGGTGCATGGAAGCAAAGCCATTGATTTCTAATGATAAATGGAGTCACAGGATAACTATCAATCACCATACCATGCTGAAGAATCATTTGAACTCCACTGCCATACATTCCTCCAAGAAGCACTCACCAAAGAAAGTGAAACGTCCTCTCCATTCAGCTTCTCTTTAATTTCTCCTTCAGTTGCAGAGGTTAGACCAGCCTTCAGCCATAGCACTATAGTCCATGCCAACTCACATGGATCTGTTATCGAAGAAACCCAGATGAAAACAAGTCCGCTGAGCTTTAACTTGAGCTGCAAACAAATTGATGTTGTTTGGCTTCTCTGACTTATTGCAAGCAAAGAAACTGTAGCCAAAGATCTTTGAACTCTCATAAACATTTATTCTCCTAGTCAATCACGGTGGCTGGATTCAGGGCCATTACACAAAACAACATGCTCCATACAGAAGTTTGCGACTTCCCACTAGGTTGTAAGGGGAAGATCAACTTTTATATGGGTACTGAAGCCAAGATTAGTACATGCGTTGTGATATATCAGTTGACATTGACAAATGGTAAGATTTTTCTGATTGGCAATACTCCCTCATGCTTGATATCGGTCAAAGACTCGTGTCTCTGTCTAGCATCTCTAATGAACAGATGTCAGAATCTATCGATAAAAGCATCAAAAAAAAAAAAAAAAAAAAACATGCTCCATACAGAAGTTTGCGACTTCCCACTAGGTTGTAAGGGGAAGATCAACTTTTATATGGGTACTGAAGCCAAGGTTAGTACATGCATTGTGAGATATCAATTGACATTGGCAAATGGTGAGATTTTTCTGATTGGCAATACTCCCTCATGCTTGATATCCATCAAAGACTCAGTCTTTGTCTAGCATCTCTAATGAACAGAAGTTCAGAATCTATCGATAAAAGCATCAAAAAAAAAAAAAAAAACCAGAAGTTCAAAACCTTCTTCTTCGATGGCAGGACTTAAGTGGAAGAGGATTTGATTTCGGCTGCTACATCAATTGATCAACTCCACAAACTAGATCCCCCCTTCTTTTTTTGAAGAATCATCAAAACACTTCTATTAAGAAGAAAAAGTAAGGCGTACAACATGAACCAGGTCCTGCCA
Source organism: Magnolia sinica (assembly GCF_029962835.1). NCBI lineage: Eukaryota > Viridiplantae > Streptophyta > Magnoliopsida > Magnoliales > Magnoliaceae > Magnolia > Magnolia sinica. Next base: position 96,089,175 of record NC_080578.1, read on the forward strand.
TATTTCCTAAGGCCAGGACCTGCAAGAGCACAAGGCTCCAACATGAATCATATTTTTGAAGAGTACAACATGATGGAGCTAGATAATCATGTTGTTTCTTCCTCATAGATGGATCAGTTAACTGTGGTTTGAGAGTGCGCACATCAAAAGTAAAGCCTATATAGCTCATAGAAGTCTACCAATTTAGTTGCAATTATAAACGAAAAATTCATCAAAGAAAAAATGCTAAGATGAGAAGCCATCTGCTTTGAGTTTTCTTATCTTACTAATTCCTTCTGTAGTAAGTGGTATGAGCTGGGAGATTCATCGTGAAACTAACTCAAGAGAGATGAATGTACCCAAATCAAGCAGTCACTCAAACAGAGAACTGGACCAAGCACACGATATGAAATCTCTTTACTGATTAACTGCTTGGTCCAGTTCTCTGTTTTTAAGCGGTATAATTTTCTTTTGGTCTAAACCAGCACTCTTTTTGGGACCACTCGTTTCAAGCATTTATACAGTGAAGGAGAGTCAGATATCAAAATATAAAATATAAGGTACACATGTTACCACATTTTCCATGTAATTTTTCGTGTTTAATCAGCCTTAGTTTTGTTCCTACTTTGTTTCAGGTATTTTTGTACTCCCAGTTGTAACACAGAAGGGATGGTCTTGGGATCAGATTAATTAATCGCAGTTATGTGCTCTATTAATAGAGCACTTCATGTGTACGGATAGGTACATTATGAGTAACAAGGAGATATCACCATTTTGAAGTGTTTGGGTAACATAGGATTTGTAGGTTTGGATGTATCTGGGAATTCTATACAGAAGGCCAGCCTTGTGAAGAAACTGCAAGTCAATCAGCTTGTCCTGTGCTTGTGAAGAAACCGCAAGTCAATCAGCTTGTCCTGTGTTTGGTCAGTAATAACGATTTTGTATTTGCCTCTAGACATCAGTTCTGAATGATATAACTGATAAAAACTATGTAAATAGTAGGAAGAATGAGAACCTTCCAAGCATGCATGTCATTTTATTTCTTTCTTTTATTTATACATCGGTATGGTCATATTTTCAATTAATGTGCAGGGTGGAAATCAATTTCTACCTTAATTATGACCTAAAATCTTGCCAACACTAACAAGTTAACTTTTCAGACAAAGCTACCATAATAGCCACAACTTCCAACCACTATGCATATGGTCCTATCATCTCTTGAGTGCAAAAGGGAAGACATGAAAAGGGAAGAACTGCAAGAGCAACTAAATCCTCAAGCATACCTTGTTCAAGGAACTTTGGATCACCGACGGGATCACCTTGCTTGGCATCGGAATGAGATTCTTCAGGTTCCCTGCAGAACAATGTGTTAATCTACAGGAAACTTCTAGAGAAGGAATGAGCAACAGTGAGAATGACCAGCTTTATAGCAGTTCATAAGGAACCTGTCATTTTCAGAACTCATATGATCTTGCGGAAAAGAGCTTGAATCAAGGGCTTTTGCTCCACGAAGTCCATCTGGAGAATTACTGGCTTCCTCCTCTTTCTCTTCCTGGAACAATCATTACATAAAAGAGAACATAAGATTTTATTGAAGAATGCCTGTGCTAGGAAATCAATGAAGAAGATAGCAGTTCCAAGTCTAGCGAACATAAAACTTACGCTGGGTTTTTCTCCCACCAAACCAGGAATGCTATCAGAAAGAAGAGTGATATACTGCTCCATCGCCACCTCTGGATTCATGTTCCCCAATCTTTGCCAAGCATGCCTTGCACAACGTAACCAGTGCTCTCCATCACTCACACATAGCAGCTCTCTACCCTGTGTTAGTATGAATAGCAATCAAACTACACCCCGAAACTTGTTCGAGAACAGGTCCTTAATCCTCAGCGTTCTGTATAGTCACTAAACGCCTCCAAAATGTAGCTGTCTCAATTTTGTTAATGTTTCTGGTGAAACAAATCTGAGTGGTATGAGGATCCTCCAAATCCCCTAGGGTACCGTGTTGGATTACAAGGTTTTAAAACTCAGTTTCAGAGTGCTAACACAAAGGAACAGAAGTACATGACCAAAACGACTCCTTCCAACTAAGTTGATAGCTACATCAGGGGTGACTTGGAGCATTCAGTACGTCCTTTTTTTTCTTTTTTGAAAGAGGGGGCATTCAGTTAGTCACCAGTGAAACCAAGTCAATCAGGTCAAGACAACTCGGTTTTGGCAAGTTCTAGTTACACCATCAGATATCGACTGGAACAACACAGAAATGGTACCCATTTCAGATACAGCCTAGTCAAACCCAAATATTATTCTATTGATATAATTATAAACATATATAAAGATTATTAAGATTGAATTAATTCAATATATAGTTGTATCCATGTGCCCTGAGATAAGGGGTCAACCAAGTCCACCAGCGATACCCAGGTAGCTAAGTTTAAGAAGATGAACCTTGAATAATTTTTAGGGTATAAAATTTCCCATACAATCATCCAGATAGGTTCAAATTTGGAAGATAATTTGATGCCTGCATGACCTTAAGGAAGAGGAAAACATGCTAAATGGCAATAGACAAGACTAATAGAAGACACCATAGGAAGGACAAAATCTCCATCTGAATAATAATAGGCCGTGCACTCATGCTCATCAGAAAACATAGAATTATCTGAACCCACATGTTTCCATATCTATGGGACCATCTTCCGGTGATCCCAACCATTTATCTGATAGGCCTTACAGTGGAATGGGGATGCGTCGAAAATCTTCCAGAATAGAAGATCTTAGCCCTTTGATCAAAAGCTTACAAATAAATGATTAAGGTGAAAATACAGCAACAGTCGACATCCAAGTATTCAACAGAAAATAGTCCATCAATCAAAGAGTTAGGATCTTCTGGTATGGGATATTTCCAGGGAATGTCTCGTCCACAGTGGGTCCTATCAGAACAACAGTTAGGATCACCAAACTATGGTCCCATGTGTATGGAATGCTTTGAATCAGCAACTGTACCTTGGATGATGAGTGATGGGCAGGACCCTGTTATCCCTCCTCCATGATAACATCTCAAAGGTTTTTGTGTCTAAAAAGACTAGTAATTTGTTCTCAGGGTGTAAATTTTATTGCTTTTAAGATTTCTGATTTATGTATATCTTGATTTGAATTTTTTTGTTTCTTAGTTCCAGTTCCTTTCATCACATTGAAGATTAATTTTTTTGCCTTTTCCAACAGCATTGGCCCATTTAGCATCTTGCATTTCTTTCTTTTCTTTTCTTTTCTTTTTTTCTTTTTCCGACTTCTCCTTATTCTTCTTCTACCTACTCCCAACACATGGAATTAAAAATACAAACAGATTCCAACATTCCAAAACAATCATACAATTCCATCAAATCATATCAAAGCAATAAACTACAAAATAGGAAGATGCAGCACTTCAAACTCCAAATATATAAACTAATCAGTTAATTAATTAATATACTTCAAACTCCAAATAAATAAATTAATCAGTTAATTAATTAATTAAAAGAGAACTAGAGTTTGGTACCACTTAGAGCGTGCCGCAGACTTCAAAACTGATGGCTGTGGCTCGTAGCACGGCCCTTCGGTTGCAACCTTGTGGAGCCCATACAACTGCATCTGCACGTCACTGCCAACCTTCTCCAACACATCCGCTCTCCCTGAACTGACGGACCTCACCACCTCATCGAACCGATTCTCCAGCTCACTCCTCTCAATCCCTTCCCACTCCTCCTCATCATACACCACACTCCCCTCCTCCCTCCCCACAACACTCTCTTTCGCCAAATCTCCACTGTCAGATCGAACAAAAATCGAACCATCGAGTCGATCCTCAACCATCCCCTTATCTTCCCCAACCAATTCCTCCACCACCGCCTTTTCTTCCAATACAGCTTCACTTTCTTCTTCTATTTCCACATCTGCCGCTCCTTTTCCCCGATCTCCATCAACTTCGCGAGCCATCGCCTGATCTCCTCCGTCGGAATTCCGTTCCGTTTCGTTTCCTTGCATCGGAACGGCTTCTTCTTTGCATTTCGATGCTTCAGCCGATCTTTCCCCGTTCTTCTCCGATGAGATGGATGGTGGAGCGAGATCGACTGCTGAGATGAGGTTTGGTGGAGAATCCTGGCGTTGTAAATGGGGATGGGAAGCGGAAGCGACGAGCTTGGAGATAACCAAAGCAAAGATGATGGAAAGAGCAGCTGTTAGAAGGAGTTCCTGGAAAATCTCCATCTCTTTCTATTTCGTCTACCGTCTACCGTCTACGGTAATGAAGCAGAGAAAGAAAGAAACAGACGGCTTTTCTTCTTTCTCTTTTTCTTTTTGCAGGGTGAAGTTCGTTTTGCCTCCGTCGCGACCCATGATGAACCAGCGTGTGTCGCCACCCACTGGGGCCACATGCTGATATCTAAGATGATTTCAACCGTCCATATTCTAGATACTACTGTAAATAAGCTAATTTTTCAATCATCAAGGTTCTTTGATGATCCTATCCTTTGATTCTTAGAGTTGGTTGCCACCCGCTCAGGCTAACATGCTGAAATCGAATGATGATTATTTCAACCGTCCATATTCTAGTTAGTACGATAAATGAGCTGTTGTTAAATCACCATGGTTAGTTGATGAGTTGGATGAGATCCTTATGAAATTTTTATTTTTATTGTTATAAATTCATCTATAGATATTCTTCCTCAAATTCAACCGTTTATCCTAATTTTCTTACAGTGGCCATTGTTACATACTTTCTACGAAATGAAAGGTTCCGATCATTGGACCATCTCAGCATGCATACCCTGCTGAGTGGCAACATACGGTGCTGCTCAGTCGCGACGGAAGCGAAACAAAGTCGAGGTACGAGAAAGACTTTGATACTCTGGCAGAGTAACCGATTACACTCAGGCACTTAGAAATTATGTAAAAATTCCATACCTCGCAAATTAAACGGTCCAAATTATAGTTTCCAGGCCGGATGTACCATGAAAAAGTAATTAAGGATCTTTGATAACCTGGATATTGGATCGGTGGACATTTATTTGGACGGTTGAAATGAAAATATTCAATGATTCTATTTCAACAAACAAGTATCCTTAAATTAAAGGTCAGGATTATTCATGAAATCTGATTTGGGGATTTAGAGAACTTGGGTCCGAGAGATTAGCTCGTTTAGTTGAGCTAACACGTGCCACTTTGCATAATTTTCATGTGCCTGCATATCAAATACCGTACACCAACAGAGTATCAAACCATCCGAAAGAGTATATGCTTTTGCATCTACTGTCATGAGTGTCAAGCTTAGTAAAAGCCAACCAATTGCAATTTTGGCAGAGGCGTCGACCACGCGACAGGAATACCCTGCGACACCTGTCTTACTCGGCAGGCAAAACGCCTGCCTCTTCTGTGGGCCCACCGTAATGTGCGTGTTCCGTCCATCAGATCCACCCATCAATTCTAAGCCATGAACGGCTAAAATTTATCCGGATCCCTCAGGTGAACCCACGTGAGAAGGGAACAATGCAGAGGGGATGTATGTACATTTAATCCATGCCGCCCATGTGTTTTGAAAGTTTCTTTTATTTCGTCGTCCAAAAAAAATAAAAAATGAAGTAGATCTAAATCTTAGGTGGACACTCCACCGAAAACGTTAGTAATTGATTGAAATCCAACCTGTTGATAAGGTCACAAATACCTGGATGAATGGACTACACAAATATCAGATTCATCCAAAACTTTTGTGGCCCACGATAAGTTTTAATGGTCAATTACCACTGTTTTCTAAGGTGTGGCCCACCTCAGATTTGGATCCGCTTCATTTTTGGTATGATATCCTAAAATGATCTGTAAAAATGAATGGACGGCATTGATTTAAGGCATGTGAATCAAGGTGGGCGATCCACCGACCTCAGGATTCACCCAAGCCGTGTCCGGGTTCAGAGATGATTTTACTTTATTTTAGTTGTGTGGCCCACCGGATCTATCTACGGAGATTTATTCGGAGATTTGTTTTCGCACGTACAACAAACATGAAAAGAAACACTCAAGGAATGGAGTGGATGCGACTCACCCGACATGCGGAGTGTACTATGTGTTGCATGGAGTTTTCTCAATCTCCTTCGATTGCTGTTACCGCTTTCTTCGTGCCTCTTTCTATTCATGAAAGAGAAAATACTGTTTCTCACCGAATTCATTTTCCATTTTCATTAATTGCCTGGCGTGAGTGTCTTCCCTTGATGGAAGGAAAATGTGACTATTGAGATATGATATCTAATGTGTCACTCTCAATCTTCTTCAATTGCTAAACATGTGTAATCCAACATCCATCTCTAATTATACACCACACATGCATCATCTTCGCTGGTGCGCTACTTGCGTAATGTGTTTCACATGTATCACCGTCCATCTCATCTAACATCCTACATGTGCTAGTATGCCACATGGACCACCATCATCTTATCGTGTGCCCTTCCACATGTGTGAAGCGTCCTACATGCGTCACCATCCATTTTTTCTAGCACCACGTGTGTGGTAGTGTGTGGCATGGACCATCACTTATCTTATGATGTGCCCCCACATGTGCAAAGCACTTCATATGTGCCACCCTCTACCTCTGCATGCACAAGTGTTGCCCTTTAGCTTCAAGTGCCCATCTCATTTATGCCAATGGTGCCAATGTTCATGGTTGCTGCTTCTAATTTCAAGTAGAGGCATGTCTAATGTGTCAATGCATGCTAGAGCTGTGCATGAACTGGATTAACACGGTTAGCTCGATGGACTTGACTCGAAAAAGCTCAAATCAACTCGGTTTGAAACTGAGTTCGAGCTAAGTTCAAGCTTGCTTGAGCTCGACTCGACATGGATCAAACCCAACTCAAATCGAACTCAAATCAAACCAGTTCGGTGACTCGATTATTTTGATATTGATATTGCTTAGCAAGTGTTCGATAAAATGACTCAACGAAGTGTCAGCTAGTGGCGATAAAGGTATAGATATGAAACAAATACCCTTGTATCTTGATTTTTTATGTTGCCTATTTAGTGTTTGATGAAATACTTATAAATTGATGTTGTTGCTTTACATTCCATGATAGATAAAGGGTGCACCCCATGTGTTTGAGAAAATGCCGTAAAGGCTTAATCTTGGCTCGAACTCAGCTCGAACTGGCCCAAGCTGTCCGCCGAACCAAGCCAAGCTGGCCAGTTAGGCTCGAGATCAAAGTTCATGCTGGAGTCAGCAAGTAGCCAAGCCAAGTCGAGTTGTGTCAAGCTCAACTCGTGTACACCTCTAATGCATGCCACGTGCTACCATATAGCTTCAAATACATTACGTGTACCTAGCGTGCCTTATATCAACTTCATGTGCACATGTATCCTGCATAAGCCACACATGCCTCCATCCATATTTAAGTATCATATGTGTAATGACCCAAGATTTGGTGCATAAGTGTACACGTGCATATTTGTACACCTGCATTCATCGAAGCATACACGCATAGGTCCATGCATACATCCATACATCCATGCATATATACATCCATCATTCTATGAAACTCGTGACCGTGGATATGTATAATATATCTAATTAGGGTGACCATTGACTTATATGATTATTAATTGTGTGATTTTATGCGTCTGTGTGTATTTATTCGTATATATATATATATATATATATATATATATATATATATATATATATATATATATATATATATATATATACTTGCACTCTCATCACTAATGCATACAAAACCAATTGTTCATTCATATATTTGCCCATTCTTAACCATTAGTCACGCATCAAGCTCACTGGATCATTGACTGTTTATGTGATTACAGTATATGAATGCCGACTTGGTTGTCCAGTCAAATTAGTAGGTAGACACATTTATCTAATCATCAATCTAAGTCATTTATTCAACGGACCATTAGATCGATCCATCTCAACTCAATTTGTATTGATTCATTCATAAAAATGATTGTTCTAATTGGGTTCTAATTGTCTGATTATTTTACATACATCCAATCATCTAACAATACATAACACTTATATCATCCAACTAGATCACCTAATTACCAAAGTAAACCATCATTTCCATAACTCTCAGGGTGAAATTTTAATCCAACGGTTGGTTTCCATATGAGATACCTGTACACGTCACAGGGGACCGTAGAAGAGAGGAAACAATTAAAATTATTTCTGACCACCATCAAGGATCATAGATCAAAATTGTGCTCATTAGATAGAGCACAACAATCTGAGGTGGGGCGTCAAGTTTTACCCCAATTGGACGGTCCAATGTTGAACTACACATGATTTTATATTGTTTAAAAAAAAAAAAAAAAAAAAAACTAAAACTAAACAAAAGAGATAAGAGTCCTGGAGCCTGACGTCTCTCTCAACAGTCCACCTGCCTATTATACTACCTGAATGCATGCATCCCTCTAACCCAAACACATGGGGGACCCACACGTCTATATAGAATACATTGGAATTCGTGAGCTAATCTAAACCATATGTCTAAACACTTATTTCCATCCATCCTAACCGTTACTATGAACTGTTTATCTGTAGAAAATACTTAACTTTCAATCGCAACCACTCATTGAAACATTAGTCAGAGATATGTTTTCAGGAGATCCAGACCATTCATTAATGAGACCACGAGGAATGTAATGAGATGTACGGTGTACCTCAACTATTTGATGGTGTACCTCAACTATTTGATGATATTACACGTGTACGCGACCACATTGATTAAAAAAAATAATAAATAAATAAATAAAACTAACCAGATGCATGTTTGATGTAGCATATTGTGAATTTGCTCCTACATATCCTCTAACTAGAAGATGTGCTCGGTAATGACGTAGTCAAATCCAATTATGACAGGGGATCTGATCACATAATCCACCATATCAAACCACACCATGAATCTTGACTGTTTTTCTTGGGCCATCCATCCCACATTCATTGACGAGAACCATCTATCAAAAAAAAAAAAAACTTATGTATAAATTCCATAAGATTCGGTTATCCATCTGCCCATTCCATCAATCCAATCCATCCATCAGGATAGTCCAACCTTTAAGTGTGTGTGGGCCACCTAGTGCATGCGTGAGAGAGATGGACAGTGAACTAACAAAGAAGAAGAAGAATTTCACCAATGCACGTTATTGAAGGCAGCAACTTACGTGGCTGGAATAATGGAAACCATATCTCCTCTTTCTTCTCCTTTCCTCCAACACGTTGAAGGGTTGCGTGGATATCGGAACCCACCACCAACCAGCTCATTGGGACCACCTTTAATCCAAACCATCTGTCACAGTGGACTCCACAGTTCCATGATCCTAGGCCTCTAAAGGTAATCCACGCGCACACGTTGTCTCAACTCTCCATTCTCATCTTTCTTTTTCTCTCCCTCCTAAATCTGTAATCCGTCTAGGACCAATCTTAACCATCCGATTTCCATCCTTTGAAAGTGTTCTATCCAATACAAAATACTTAGCTGCCAAATTGAATTCGTGGAGCACTCACGACCCGTCATCTTCGGATAGTGGAAGATCATCAATGAAACCACCATCCGGAAACACTTCTTGAAAATCTAGAAACCCTGACCATTAATCAGGAAAACTTCACTGATCTCTTAGAACTAAAAAATAAAAAAAATAAAAAATCCTTATCTCATGAATATTATTTAGGAACCCAATCTTTCACTCATGTTAGGAAGGCCAGGAATCAACAAGGAAGAATATCATCAACGTACCATGCATTAAAGGGTTCCTTCTCTGTCTGGGAATGTATGCGTTGTACCTGTTTCACATGTATTGAGCATGCATAGAAGTGGTGATGGGATTCTCTATAAACTTTTAGGCATAAAAGGAAAGAAGTTGTGACATTGTAGAGACAGTCCAGCGTGGAATGCCACGTGAGAGGTATGCATTTAATCCAGAGGTCATGTGGGTGATTCTCCTCCATTTATGAACTTTTTGATTTTATGTATTTTAGAAAATTTATTTATTTAACATAATGACTTCAAATTAATATTGTCAAATTCCTTTATACCTAATATCTACTTTTCTAAATTTTAGCATTTACTGAATCTGATTAACTTGTAGAGTTAGATTTTAATCTAACTTTTATTTCTGAAATTTGGTGTTAAGATTTAGACCTTAAATATGTGTTAAAGTAATTTATTTAAATTAATTGATTTAAAATAATATTAATTAATTTGATTCTAAATTTTGATTTTTTTTTTTTTTTAAAAGGGGCAAAGAAAATAGCTTGATGTTTCAGTAAATTTCAAGAATTGAATTTTTACGGCATCGAATTTCTACACATTTGTATAGAACTTGCATTGTTGTATCGGGATTTAAATAATTAAATTATTTCGCTACTGATTTTAGAATAATTCATGACATGTATTCATCTCTACTGATTACGGAATTATGGAAAAAGAAAGAAAAACGAGAAAATGATTGTGGTATTAATAAGTAGGGCAATCGTGTTCCTTGGGTGAAAGACCCTAAAGCCAGCATGTATGGCAATCGTGTCCCTTAGGTGAGAGACCCTAAAGCTAGCAAGTAGAGTAATCGTGTCCCTTGGGTGAAAGACCCTAGAACCCGTTGGATCCTTCAGAGTCTCCTTTGTGTACGGCGTATGAGTATAATTGTGTGCGCGGACATACGTCAGAGGTACAACTTGAGCAGTAGTCTGACCAGCTAACATATAAATGAGTCCCTCACCATGAGGTACCGGTGTGTGGGCGTTAATGCAACATGGCCATACACCTAGGTACGGTGTTGTAAGATGTGATGATTATTTAATTTTATTATTGAATTCATGATAGTGTGGCATTCAGTACGTCTTTATGATTCCAGCATCGCATTCATGTCATATGTAATATTTAATATTTTGATTCATGTTTTGAAATTCAAGAAAGTACTTTTATTATTTATTCGTTTGATATAAATCTAGAAATTTCATATTTGGTTGGATAAGATCCCACGAGCGGTTGTGCTCATATCCAAAATAACAGTATTTCAAGTCTTGGAGTTTAGTCGAGGCGGAGCAGAGTGAGGATCTAACCATCGGCTTAGTGGTAGCCATATTTATATTTGTATTTAAAAATAATAATAACAATAAATTGTATAGCAGGAACTTAGAAGTGAGTTTAGGCTGTAATAGTTAAAAATTGTATTTGATGAATGTTGTTTATTGTAATGAGTTTTAATTAAGTGTGGTTGTGAATGTTTAAAATTGAATCATGTCCTGAGATTCGGAGTCGAGTCTGGCCAACTCGGGTACGAAATTTTGGGGCGTGACAATATGTGTAACATGAGCCATATTAGCACATGTTAGGGACCACTTGTGATATTTTTCCAAGCAAAATTCTAATTGCCAAACAACAAATTGTGAAAAACTTATGAAAGGGGGCGAGGAAGCAATGTTTCCTTTTACAAACTTTCTGAAAATAAGGTTTCCCAAGGAAAGCCATATCTTTTCCTAACCCATCCATGAATCCAAACAAGCTCTGGAAGCCTTTCGGGTTGGTTTGAAAATTTTAATATCTTTCATGGGGAAACCTGATAAGCACATGTTTTTCATAAAAGTCTTAAATCGAATTTGGTCAAAACTGCAAGCTCGTTTGAATTGGCGAAAATAAAAGTCAAAAAACAATATTTTAAAAAAGTAGGGTGATAATGAAATGACATTTATACAAATTGCTCTTAATTTCCAATTCTTTTTATCGGCTAACAAATTTCATATATAGAAATTAAGGGGCCGTTTGGATCGGAAGTTGCTTAAGATAAGCTACTTATTTTATGACTTATCTTAGGTTTTACTTATTAAGAAAATAATGTTTGGCAAACAATATACTTATCTATCTCTTTCAACCCTCCCGATGTCTCTCTTTAGTAACTTATGAAAAAAAAGAAGAAAAAAAAAAAACTTTAAGAAAAAATTAACAGGAGTGATTAAGCACTTTTAAGTTTGAAAAAAGCTACTTATATGTTATAACTAACCATAAATCAAACTTATATGAAATAAGTCACTTATCTATTGCTATAAGCCGAAAAAAGTAACTTGCTTGGTGGTATTCAAATAGGCCTTCGTATATGGGTTTAGATGGGATTAGGTGAGATGGAATTGTATTTGGATATCCACCACGAATTCTAGTTATATATGTGTACAGGTGATCGATATCCATCATGAATTCTTTTCATTGATTACAATTTCATGGTCCATTAAACATGATATTGCTTAATCGTGTTTTTCCCGTAACAAAAATTCTATCCCAAACATAAGGATTGGATGGCCAAAATACTATAGTATTTCCATACATACAATCAGTGTGCAATAACAATGTTAATCCCATCCAAAACAATTTCATATCATTCAATCCCGCAGACCAAACAAGCCCCAAATAACTTAAAAATGTTCGCCTTATATCCCATTTCCACATGGTTCATGTGCACCAAGCACCTATACATCGGCACATTGGGCCATTATATCCCATTTCCACGTGGTTCATGTGCACCAAGCACCCATATAGTTTGGTACCGGAGAAAATTCGGTGACCTAAAAATAAAAAATAATCACTGCTGGGGTGGTGTGCTCCCATATTTTAACTATATCCATTCAATAAGTGTGGCCCACATGGTCAGCACCCACCTCCATGGAATGTAATAATGATCACACGAAATCAACATGAGGTGCTGGTGATCTAGTACAATGGAACTCACGTTTGTAACACAAAGTCAGCAAGGGATAAGAGACAAAGGTACAGAGTGCTGCCCAAGGAATTCCTTTTCAACGCTTATTGTATGCAGTAGGTACAAAATTCGAGCTTATATTAAAAAACGATTACATCATGGCTGTAAGCATTACAATATACATGACTGCAATGTTGACTCCATATTCCTCAGGTATAACAACTCCCAATCCTCCTGGCAGAGTTTCCTCGGATCAACAAGGAGTAAAAATATAAATAAATTCTAATAAATTTAAAAAACAAAATATTTGATGATACAAATGAAATTATTAGACTCAAACTTCCTAAAAATGTGACTTACTATAAATAGAAAACTTGCTATTTATAAATGGTCATGGTTCCTAATAGACTTCATGGTTTTCGGCGAAAAATAGTCAGTGTTCAATTTGGCCTAACCATGTCATTCTCTTAATTTTTCTAAGCCATTTTCATGTTGGGCACGACTCCTACAACTCAAATGATCAAGTTATGATCGAATTAAAGCTTACTATTTATAGAAAAAAAATGAAAATGAAATGGACTTTCGACTATCGATCTGATGGAATCTCACAAATCTAGAGTGGGAAACCTAACATAGCGGGGTTGGTTGGCTAAGGGCCTATTTGGCCGGGCAAATCCCATTGGAATAGGAGGGATGGGATGGATTTTAAGGTAATGATGGTGGTGTCAGTGGATTGGTTTAAGATCCATGGGATTGCTATATCCCGGGACAAGTTCACTGGGTCTGTTTGGCACGCCTGGCATATCTTGGGATTTTATCTTCCAATCCGTCCAACCAAGGGATGGGATCAATTTTAAGGTAATGATGGTGATGTCAGTGGATTGTTTTAAGATCCATGGGATTGCTTATATCCCGGGACAAGTTCGTCGGGTCTGTTTGGTTTGTCATGCATATCTCGAGATATCGCGATCCCATCCCTCCTAATATCGTGGGATCCGTCCGACCAAACAAGCCCTAAAGTAGTTTCTCATACCCAAAATCATATATGATATGTTGAAACACTCATTCTGGTTTACGAAATATGACTGTTTTAAGGTTTTGACGGTCCTGATCATTTTTGCCTTCGATCGGGCCTAGGTTCCGACGGTCTTGATCATTTCCGCCTTCGATCGAGCCTTCTCTGATCCATCTTTTCCATGAAAGTGTCTACAGCCTGCTTTACACCAATCCCCTCACTTCAAAAGAACTCGACCTTGAGTTCTTGTCCCGCTTCGGTTCATGATACTCGATTAGCTCTGTAACGTTAAAAGTACATGAGATATCCATGTTATCTGAAAGATCAGCAATGTAAGCATTGTCATTGATCTTTCGAATGATTGGTACCGATCTAATTTTTTTATTCTTCAACTTGTTGTAGGTTCCAGTTGAAAATCTCTCATTGCATAGATAGACTATAACATGATCACCCACCTCGAACACCTTTTACTGCCGATTCTTATCGGCTTGCTCCTTGTACTTGTCGTTTGAGGCATGTAACTTGGCTTACACATCCACATGAATGCCCACGATTCAGCCCGTCCTATGTTCCAATGCAGTGCTCATGCTTGGGAGCTTGGGCAGAGAGACTAAGTCAAGTGTACAATGGGGCACTCAACCATAAACAATATACAATGGGGACTCGTTGTTGAGCGATTGACAATGTTGTTAAATGCAAACTTCACTCGAGACAATGTCAAATCCCACTGCTTTGGTTTGTCACCTAAAATTACATCGAATAAGGTTTCCAACGCGTGATTCACAACTTCAATCTGGCCATCGGTACGTGGGTGAGAGGCACCACTGAATGTAGTTGCGCACCGAACTAATTCCACAAAATCTGCCAGAAGTGGCTAATGAACTTTGTGTCACGATCAAAAGTAATGGTATTGGGAACCTCGTGTAAGCACACAACCTCTCAAAATACTAGATTCATCGCGTGTGCTGCATCGATGGTCTTCTTACATGAGATAAAGTGTGTCATTTTTTATAAACAATCTACCACCACGAACATCGAATCCATGCCACGCCGTGTTCGTGGGGACCAAGCACGAAGTCCATAGATAAGTCCTCCTAGTGTTTGTTAAGCACAAGTAATAGGGTATAGAGGCATGTATGTTGATACTGCCCATTTGAGGTATGACAAACATGATAGTGTTGCACTACTTTACCTATATCAAGTACCAATTGGGGTCAGTAATACCGCTCATCAATAATAGCTTACATCTTATCTCACTCAAGGTGTCTACTAAGGACACCTCCATATAGCTCTTGAATAATTTACTCACTCTAAGAACTTTATGGGAATCATAGTTGATTCTATTTGAAGAAGAAATCGTCTTGCATATGTAGGTCACTGAGATGACTCTCTTAGCACATCACCCATGCATCCATGAAGTCCTCGTCCTTGGCACATAGGTCATTAAGACAGCTGAAGCCGATCACCTCATTGCTCATTGTAACAAGTAGTGATGTACGGCGACTAAGTGCATCATCCACCTTATTTTACAACCCTGACATGTGTTTCGAAACAAATATGAATTCCTGCAAAAATACTTCCTATTTAACATGTATACTATTTGCGTAAGCCCGACCGTTAATAAACTTTAAGGCTTGGTAGTCGGTGTAGAAAACAAACTCTCAATGGATCGAATAATACTACTAATATCGCAATGCTTGAACTACTACGTACAGCTCAAGCTCATATATCGACCACTTGTTTTGGGATTCACTAAACTTTTTGTTGTAGAAGGCTACCGACCTGCCTTCATTTAATAATACTCATACAATTCCAACATATGAGGCATCACACTCAACCTCAAATAACTTAACGAAACTGAAAAGAATCAGAATCGGTAATGTGGATAGTTGATGCTTGATTTTAACAAAGCTTCTGTCAACCTCATTGGACCACTAAAACGGGCCTTTTTAATGCAACGTGTAATGGGTACAACTGTAGTGCTGAAATTCCTCACGAATCGACGATAGAATATCGCCAACCTGTGGAACTCCTCACTTCATGAATATTCATCGGAATCGCTCATTCCTTGATGGCTCGCACATTTTAATCGTTTACAAATCATGCCCACAACAGGCTATCTGTTAAAAACTACACTTTTTAAAGTTGAGGTACAACTTATTAACTTTCAATACCTGTAGCATCTATTTGAGATGCTTTATGTGTTTCGTCTCGCCCTGACCACATCATGATGTCATAAAAAATATGCTACTACAAATCAGGCAATGAACGGCTTCGACACTTGATTTATCATACACATCAAAATGCTTTGTGCGTTCGATAGACCAAGGGGCATGACCAACCACTCATACAACCTTTCATTGGTCTTGAATGTTGTTTTTTACTCATCACCTAGGCAGACACGAATATGATGGTACCCGCTTGTAACGCCCTGAAAATCGAGGGTCGAGCAGGTACCCAACTCTCGAGTTCCAACGCATCACTTATGCAACATATATTAATGATAATTGTATGTTGTCTGTATTAGTGCATAAAACATGAATGAGATTAAACCAAAACAGCAAAACATAATCCAGGGATGATTGTAATACGCAAGCGGAAGACTGAAACGAACATGTATAACTTTATAAACCAATATAGGTCCCCAAAGTATGTACGCGTTGCCAGGTCAATAATTACAAGTACTGTTTCAAAATACAAATTTCCAAAAAAAAAATGTGATAGTCCACAAGTATGACCCTGAAGCCCCGTCGATTAGAGCGGTCTATATAAACCCGCCTGAATACTGCATATATGAGAAAGCATCCTCATCGTCTGCAAAGTCTATCTCTGCCTCATCAGTTGGGTCTCCATCTACAACTAAGACAGAGTCTGGTTGGTGTTTAAAACACCGTCCCGTAACGTGGGAGTGAGTGATCAACTAAGTGGAACAATAAAGCAAAGGTTAACATGTTCTCAATTCAGTCAAGCAGTAATGATAAAACAATACAATCAAACATCTCTAAGTATTCTGATTAATGCAAGAATGGTATGTATAAATGATGCATGCCATCGCCCGCACTCCCTCTGCAATCTTCATCTAACGGTCGCGCATGTCAGTTACTTCCTCGTGCTCTCTACTTAATGCCAAACGGCACATGCAATGCGGTGCATGAGCGTGATTACCAAGTTCTTATTAGTCCTTTTCATACAGCAGGATTGAGAAACTAAGGTACTTCCCTTATATTAATTTCCAAACAATGATCCATTATAGGGTCGTCAGTCCTAGCAAATCTCATACGATGTTGCGATTCTAGGTCGCTGCAAAGGGCTTGTCACCTTATCAGTGCAGGCCTAGTTTATACTATAATTGCTACGGAAAGACTCGTCGCCTCTGTGCAGTCTTAGAGTATGCTCGAGGTCACTACGAATGGCTCGTCACCTAGACGTATGCCGACAGCTTGAATATAGTGTCCCATACCACCGTATTCGACTCACGAGTCTGAGTTGCTCACTGGTCACTGCGGGGAGGCTCGTCACCCTAGCTCGACCACGGTGTCCCATACCACTATGTCTGGCCCATGAGTCTTAGCGGATCGAGGTACTAAGGTTAAAGGGATTTTCACTGGTGAGTTTAGTACCTTAGATTTAAGTAGTAGCGTCCATACATAGTGAACATACATCGGGTCAATCGGGTTACTTGACAAGCTCGATTAGTACGAGTACACATTGAGTTGATCGACATGAAGGGCGTAAGCACTCCGTGTGGCCTAACCACTGCCGACAACCAAAGTACGACTCGGGTTCATCGAACACGTCTTGTGTGGAGAAAACAACCTCATCCACCTAATCGAGATTTATTACCGATTGCCTAGACTAAGTCATAGTCCCAATCACACTCAGTTGCAGTTTATATATCATATATGATATGCATAGCAGCATTACACAACAGTTCAACCATTTCAAGCATTTAGCATTTCATGAAACACATAGTCCACATGTTATCTTACCTAGACATTACTTCCATAAATCACATAGTAGAAAGATAGGTTACATAAAGGAAACTATAGTTATAGAGAAGGGGATTGAGAATCCTATCTCAACACCCTCATTTCAAACATTTAAACAAGCATTTCCTCATACAGGCATTTTATCAAACACTTACACTACATATATCACATACATAGATTAATTTACTTAAAGCATATATTATAGCAAATCCTTTCACATGTGAGCTGCAACACATACAACGATCATATATTACCAAACATCCATCATAACAGGTACTAATCATAATTCCATATTCATTCAAACATTTCAACAAACACTTAGTCTACACACTTCAACATACATGATGTATGTTGGTTATAACAGGTGTCGGGGCAAACCCTTTTACCACGGAGTTGTCACATATACAACAACCATATATCCACGACGGATAATCATGGCAAGCGCGAATCCAAATTCCATACTCATTCAATTATATCAACAAACACAAGAATACACTATATTCAACATATTTCATATATGTGTGTAAAGTGCGGGAAACATCGTGTCTAAGCATGTGATAGCAATTCAAGTCAGTCATAAATAATTAACTGACATTGAAAGCCATGAAAACTATAACCTACACATTTATAGTCCGCACCTTATGCCGGTAAACACGTAACAGAATCGTTTTACACACTTAGCCTTTGTCAACGGCGGATTGACGACCTACAGTATGAAATATGTTAGCTATTTCATTACTTATAATGTTTGAAACCCTATAACAGGTTAGGGTTAGGTTTTCTTACCTAAGAACGGAATTGGAATCGCCCGTATAGCAATACAGATAGGGTGGCTAAGTGCATGGAGCAACGGGATCGAATCCCAGGATGAAATCTCCAACTCTCACTCTCACTTTCTCTCTTTTTCCTTTCCTTTTCCTTTTCTCTCTTCCATAGGGTTTAAAAATTCGTATGAAATATTAGAGAGGGGGTTTAAGGCCCTTATATAAGCCCAGGTTTGATGGAAATGGCCCTAGGGCCAAGGTATACTAAGGTTATATCCAAAGGACGTCTGTTTCAGCCCAACGGAGCACTTCTGGTGGCCCTTTTTCTGCGTGCGGTCGGACTTAAGCTCCCTGACATTGGATCTAGGTCATGCTAAGTTTTCACTCTGATCGGGTTTACAGATCGACCATAGCGGACCAGTTTCAGTTCAACGGTCATGGGCACTCGATCAGGGCCACAAGTGCATTGCCATGTATGGGACATTTCCCTTGATCCGATGGTGTATTTGGGTCAGATTCTGATGGTTTGAATCCTTATATTTCGCCCGCCAGCGACACGACTAAGATTACTTAAATTCGGATTTTATTTCTAAAGATATTCACGTTTCTCACACACTTTGCTCCGGACTCAAGTTGTGCATTTCTAGACACAATTAAGACTTAACTTCCGATGGGATTGTCAAGTCTAGTAATGCGGTCATAGCCGTATGGTTTCAGGGTAATCGGACTTTCGACGTGCGGTCCAGATCCGATACGGAGTTTCGGTGTGCTCCCGAGAGCAACCGGGTTTAGGGATGGATTCTAGATTTTAGGGTAATGTAGCGTCAATGATTCTGCACGATTTGGGTCTTGTAAATCATATTTAAAGTGATTAGTGTTAATTTCATAAGTACTCTAGTTTAGCGCTTGTTAATATTAACATAATTTCTAAAGGTCTTGGTCTTGGGTGATTTCTGTCTTAGGTGATACTTGGGTCCCTGTACGGATTTTTCTAAGACATTACACCACTTTTCGAATCTAGTTTAAAAAACACATTGACACCTTATAACATATCGAGCATGTCATCCAACAACAGTATTGAGAATTGATATTTGATGATAATCTTGTTAATTACCCAGCTATCGACACACATATGCCATCTCCTATATTTTCTTTGTGTTAATAAAGCTAGCACGACACGTGGGCTCATGTTCTCTCTGAGAGGACTCTTACAGATCAATTCCTCCACCTACCCGTGAAGTATCTCACACTCTTTCGGACTCATCCGATAGTGAAGGTGGTTGGGCAAGCTAGCCCCATGGATTAGGTCAATGTGATGTTGGATGTCCCATATGGGGGGCAATCCACTAGGCAACTCTTCGAATTAGATTTATTTAAATTCGTTTAACAATGGCCTTAAACTTCAAGGAATGTTTACGGGTTCTGATTCCTTATCCTTTACCACCACAGCGTACACCTCACCGCTTTTATTTGATTCCTCCATGAAATTTCAAATGGTCGGGAGGGAGCTCCCATCAACTTTAGAAGCTTAAGGGTGGTTCTCTGGTGCCATATGGGCAAGGATCATCTTTTGACCATCCTTAACGATGACATAAATATCATTTTGTCATCGGTGGGTTGTATCATGGTCCGATTGCCATGGTCGACTGAGTAACTTATGACATGCTTCATTGACCATGTCACAAAGTACTTTATCTTTATAATTTTTACTAATTGAAAACGAGATAAATGCTCTGTTTAGTTACCTTGGTCTCGTTCACTTTTTTTTTTTAATACAACCAATCGAATAAGGGAAATGATGCCTTGTCGTAAATAATCGCAACTTGTTTACTATTACCTTTGAGACGATGTTCTCGCTACTATCATTGTCTATAATTACATCAAGGACCTTATCGTTGGTGGTACACCGTACGAAATATATTATGTCACTACAAGTGTGCCTACTTCCTTAGAGTGTACAATAATCGCTTCATGACCAAGGATTCACCATGATCACTGGCCAACCATTTTTTGTTACAAACTCTATCCTCAGTGGCCTGTTTATCTTCATAAAATCCAGGGTCTTCTTTTGTTACCTCACCTTCAGGTGGCCCGGTTGGCCACAATAGTAATAATTGTTTAGCTTTGGTCGACTATAAGGATTTCGAATCATACTTGGACTCGTTGTTGTGCGTGTTGCACATTGACGCCTAGATAGACTACTCCCCGTGTCACAATTAATGGTTGTAAGAGGTTGAGGATGCCCTCCTACTGGTTCCTTTCATATAGCCAATGCTGAATCCCGTGTGGAACCCATAATGAGGAGCCGAGTCGAAGAATAAGGCCAAGTAGGGACTCTTGCAATATACATTTTGCCCTAACTGCCGACTAAACCGATCCATCCAAGGCCCCGACTGTGTGCATCTGAACTCAGCCTTGAATTATCAGTGGCAAACTACCTGTGAACTATGCTACCATATGTGATTCGGTCTTTGACGAATTATTCTGCATTGCTAACCACTAAAATTATTCGGTATAATCCGTGACGGTTTGATTTCTCTATCGACAAATTTTGTATTGTTTGAATAATACATGCTCATAATCATTGGAGAAGGAATCATGATCTTAAAAGGCATATCATTTGCGGCAATGGTCGGTTGGATGCCTCGTTTTGTTGGGCACGTGAGAGTTGTAATTGTTCCCACCATGCAAAAGTATCAAAATTTAATTTGAATGCAACCAATTTCACTTATTATTATTATTATTATATTCTGATATGTTTATGTAATCAAAATACCACTATTCTTCGGCCAACTAATTGAGCGAGTCTTCCATGCACAATAAGCCATTAAAAATGGAAAAGTTTAGCCTTACCTTAATAGTCTATTTTAGTACAATCTAGCCGCATGTCTTCATATATCGGTTGTCGGGCAATGATGCCATTGATGTCCTCGTCGCTAGAGCTAAACTCATCCGGGGTAGCTATATGATTTGCTTATGAAACTCTATACGGAAATTGAAACTGTGTTGTACAGCAATCACAGGTGGCTGAGCATCACCTTGGGCTCAGGTCGAAAGTAGCGCATCCACAATACGACCGAGGGTTGCATATAACCCTTCCATAGTCAACTAACTCTCCCGATGGAAAGCTTTCATCTTCTTACTAAATAACGAATCCCTTGATCACCACTCACATGATTTTGGTTCGTTCCTTCATTACCTGCCATTGGTCTAAAAAGAGTCCTCGCTATAGTACCAATTGACGCAGTGAAGAACATGATGAAGTCAATCACCGTCTTCTTCGGGGATAACTACTCTGAATCCATGGAGCTCTCTAGATTCCTCACAGAGTTTCCTTGAATCCACGAGGGATAAAAATATAAATAATTTATAATAAATTTGAAAATAAATTAATTGATGATAAAAACGAAATTACAATCGTTTAAATAATGAGTTCAAACTTAGGACGGAGTTTTAGACTAAAACTCCAACTTGAACTCCCTCAAAACGTGACATATTATATAAATAGTAAACTTACTATTTATAGGCGGTCATAATTCCTACTAGTATTCATGGTTTTTGGCTGAAAACAGTGTCCAATTTAGCTTAACCATGCTATTCTCAAAATTTTTCTAAGCCATTTTCATGATAGGCATGACTCCTACTGCTCAAAGGATTAAAAGTTATGATCGAATTAAAACTTACTATTTATAATAAAAATGAAATTGGAATGGACTTTTGACCATCTATTCGATGTAATCTCACAAATCCAGCATGAAACCTAGCATAGCGGGGTTAGTTGGTTACAGTAGCTTCTCCTACCCCAAATCATATATGATATGTCGAAAAACTTATTCTAGCATGTGAGATACAATTGTTTTAAGGTTTTAAGGGTCTTGATCATTTCTACCTAGGATTGGGCCTTCTCTGGTCCATCTTTGTCCGCGACCCGCTCTACATCAAATGCCATATATGAGAAAAAGTCCCACAACAATTGACCATTACAGGTTCATAACAAGTTGAAACATGATCGGTGATATATTTTTCCGATAAAAAAAATTGCTGATCAATACATTTTTCCCAAAATAAAATAAAATATTCATTACAATTGTATTGTATATAAACTAATATAATATGATACACACACACGCGCGCGCGCGCGCACACACACACACACACACACACACACACACACACACACACACACACACATATATATATATATATATATATATATATATATATATATATATATATATATATATTTCAGGGACTTTGACAAGCCATGAGGTTAGATGCCATGACCACCATCACAGTTATTGAATATATCTGTAGTGGTCAGCCATGTTGTTTGTTTTAACCTGCTCCATCCTTTATGTGAGAACATCTCTATTAGCCATACATGCTAAAGTTCGTATTGATTCAAAACATAGGTTGGCCATGCATGGAGAAAAACTAATGATGACTATTAAACTCAAGAGTTTTGCAATGTGGATCTCTAGAGTTTTGGATCAGGCTGATTTTTAGAGCGCATGAACTTGTTGGCTGAGCATCAAAAATACGTTAGCCTCCACATAAAAACTCACGGTTAGAGTTCCATTCCCACTGGTCCCTATCGTCTGGTCCACCTAAGCTGTGACTCAGAGTAAGTTCTTGCTCTTCAGTCTAACATCTAGGAGTTAACCGGATGTATGGAGTGGACAGGGCTCTTAAGGTATGGATTTGGGTCGGGTCCTCTGGTATCCACACCTGAGCTAACCGGGTTTGGATCTTGCTAGGTTTGGGTCCTTTATATCCATAGTCTCACCACTAATGACAGGTTTGGTGCAAATGCGCTTTCATTTGTGTAGCTAGCTACCGAAATTCATCCATTCATATTCAATGCATCTGATAGTATTAAAAAAAAAGAAAAAAAAGAAGAAAAAAGAAAAAAGAGGAAAAACCTGCCCAACTAGACCCGATTCAACACATCTTTAACCAGGTTCAAGACATGGACCCGATTTTTAAAGAGGTCCAACAGGTGAGAGCCAAACCCAGCCCAAAAACGTGTCCAAAAGATAGACCTCAGCCTATTAAAATTAGGCTGGGTCCATCAGGTAGACGTGGGTCCCAGTGTCCACTTATGTCTTGATTGATGGATGGCCATAGTCATTTGATTCTAGAATCCAAAAGATTGAAAATTCTTAGGAGAGAAACTGGAACCTCCGGATTAGAACAAGAGGAGAGGTGTGGATTTGCTGATAGAGATTAGAGAGAGGAGAGGATTGGAGAGAGAAAGGGGGGATTGAACAAAGCCACTGATGGATTGAATGGGAAGAGAGCTTTGAATGGTAGGAATGTAGAGGAGCGTTGTAGTGGCATCGAGGATAAATAAGGCGGGAGAGGAGATGGAATTTTTCTTACTCTGGCAAGTCTGTTGGATGACGCACAGACGCGGACCGGGCGAAGCAGGGTAGGGTAATAGCTTAGTGACTGAGGCCCTGACTGTGGGGTCCACATAGATGTACGTGTTATATATCCGCTCCATCCATCCATTTATTCAGGTGATTTTATGGAATCGTCCCAAAAATTAGGCAGATCCAAATCTCAGGTTAATTACACCACATGAAAACAGTGGTGATTGAATGGCCAACATTAGAAACTTCTCAGGGCCCACTATAATGTTTATTTACCGTCCAAACTGTTGATAAGGTTGTACATATCTGGATGAAAAACAAAAATGATAGCTTGATCCAAAAATTTTGTGGCCACTAATAAGTTTTTCGTGGTAGGAATTCAATCCATATTGTGGGGTCCACCTGAGATTTGGATACGCCTCATTTTTCGGACCATGCAATAAATTAATGTTTATAAACGGATGGACGGAGTGGATATGCAACACATACATCGAGGTGGGTCCCACGGTCAGGGCCTCTCACAGCCTCACCTAATCCGCGTCCCGAAGAGAGACCCATGATCTGTACGGTTTCATCTGACCCACGTTTTGCCCTGCACGCAATTTTGGGGAGCAGATTGGGTGAGACCCCGGATCCACCTAGGTGGGTGAGACCCCTAACTGCGGGGCCCACTGTGATGTATGTGACTACATCCACGCGGTCCATTCATATTTAAAGCTCATTTTAGGGAAAGATAAAAAAAAAATGCAGCAGTTCCAAATAATAGATGTACCATAGTGTAGGAAATAGTATTGATTGACCATTAAAAACTTCTCGTGGGCTATAAAAGCTTTAGATCAATGTTTGGTCTCTTCCTTTAGGTGTTCGCGGCCTTATCAAAGGGTTGGATGGCAAATAAACATTCCAGTGGAATCGATGAAGTTTTTAACGGTGGGGATTCAACTATGACTGTTTTCCTGTTGTGTGGTCCACCTAAGAGTTGAGTCATCTTAATTTTTGGAATCATATCCTAAAATGAACTTTCAAAATGGTTGGACAGTGTGGATTTAATGTACATATATAACTGTGAGCCCCACAGTCAAGGGTCCCACCCACCTCAGTGGATTCGGGGTCTCACCTAATCCACTACGGCAATTTTGTAAGGAGAAATTTACGACTGTGGACCCCACCTTTTATCCAGCGGTTTTTATGAGACAATACAAACTTAGAATACGCACTTGGACCTCCTCGTACGGAGTCAAAATTTCGTGACGAAAATACCCCTCATTTTAATGGAAACGGATTCGGTACTCCTCCTGCCACCAACTAATGGCGGACGGTCGGTGGTCTGTGGACCCCACCATGATGTATACTTTTCATCCATGCTGTCCATATATTTTTCCAGATCATTTTATGATATGAGACCAAAATTAGGTATATCCAATTCTCAACTATACCACGTTAAAGGAATCAATTTTGAATAAGCGTCAACCATTAGAAACTCAGGTGGAGCCCACTGTGATGTTTGTGAGAAATCCTCCCCGTCTAAGTTCATTCATAGGGTCACAAAGACCGGGATGAAGAGGAAAACAAATTTCATAATGATCCAAAACTTGTGTAACCCATCAATGGTAGATGTTCAATTCCCCACTGCCTATTACAGTGTGGTCCACTTGATAGCTAGATCTGTCTTATTTTTCACCTCAAGCCTTAATTTGAGTTCACCAAATAGATGGACGGTTTGGATATAACACATACCTCGTAATGGGACCCACAAAAATCGATGGGGATTACAACAGGGAAAAAGAAGGAAAAAAAAAAGAGAGGAAGCCAGCGGGTTGGGGTTGACCGGGTCAGAGCTAGGTCTATCGCTACAGATTATAACCGTAGCCAAAACTATAGTGCTATGCACTTTTTTCTTTTTTTTTATTTTTTTTATTTTTATTTTTATTTTTTACATGGAGAACGTTTTCCCCCTTACATTTTTCTATAATGCATAATTATGTAAATATGTATATATAAGTATATAAAAATATTTTTCTATCTTTTAATTCATTTCTCTGTCTATTTATTTAACAAGCATATCTCCTAAACTAGAATGATTTACTTAACTTACCACATATGATTTTGGGGTAGGAGAAGCTAATTTAGCCAATCAACCTAGTTATTTTCCAAGATTTCATCGGGTCATTGGTCGAAAATCCATTTCATTCAGTTCGTGGTCAATTTGAATCTCTTCATGGTCAAACTAGAAATTCAGCGGGGCAAACATGAAATTGAGCAAGGCAAACATGAAATTGAGCGGGGAAAACTAGAAAGAACTTCATTTTTATTATATTTCAATACAGGACTTATTACATTAGTTTATTATATTTCAATTACGTGCTAATATTTTTGTTATTACATTAGTTTGTTATTTCGATTACGTGTCAATCCATTACGTGCTAATATTTTTGTTATTACATTAGTTTATTATATTTGAATATAGGACTTATTTTTGTTATCTATGATTTTATTAATTATATACGTGATTATTCATCATAAAGAACTTCATTTTTTTCTTTAAAAAACTAAGCTAAAATATAGGACTACTCCTTTAAAAAGTCATGTAGCATAGCACGCAGTCTATTTGGGAGAGAGAAATCCAGCATATCTTGTTAGCTTGAGTCCTTGGAAATGACGTGGACAAATGAGACCCGACGTTTGCCCCGCTGTTTTTCTTGTTTGCCCCGCTATTTTTCTAGTTTGCCTCACTGTTTTTCTAGTTTGCCCCGCTCATATTTCAATTTGCCCCGCTGTTTTTCTAGTTTGCCCGGCTCATATTTCAGTTTGCCCCGCTGTTTTTCTAGTTTGCCCCGTTCATATTTCAGTTTGCCCCGTTGTTTTTCTAGTTTGCCCCGTTCATATTTCAGTTTGCCCCGCTATTTTTCTAGTTTGCCCTGCTCATATTTCAATTTGCCCCGTTGTTTTTCTAATTTGCCCCGCTCATATTTCAGTTTGCCCCGCTGTTTTTCTAGTTTGCCCCGCTCATATTTCAGTTTGCCCCGCTCGTAATTCAGTTTACCCTGCTCATATTTCAGTTTGCCCCATTGTTTTTCTAGTTTGCCCCGCTCATATTTCAATTTGTCCCGTTGTTTTTCTAGTTTGCCCCATTGTTTTTCTAGTTTGTCCCGCTCATATTTTAATTTGCCCCGCTATTTTTCTAGTTTACCTCGCTCATATTTTAGTTTGCCCCACTGATAATTCAGTTTGCCCCACTCATATTTCAGTTTGCCCCACTGTTTTTCTAGTTTTCCCCGCTCATATTTCAGTTTGTCCCGCTGTTTTCTTGGTTGCCTAACTCATTTTCATGTTTGCCCCGCTGAATTTCTAGTTTGTCCTACACAATTTCATGTACGGCTGAAAGTTGAGTGGGTTCAACCCGACCGACCCGACGTTGGGTTGGGCTCGGGCAGGATATATCGGGCCCGATCTCCAGCTTGGGCTATACAAACATCAACCCGATAAAACTTAGGTTGGGTTAGGTTAGGCTTGAGCACCAACCCGAACCAACCCGCCGGACTTTCAGCCCTAATTCATGTTTGCCCTGCTTAATTTCATGTTTGCCCCGCTGAATTTCTAGTTTGCCCCACCGAATTTTTAGTTTGACCGCGAAGTGATTGAAATTGACCACGAACTGAATTAAATGGATTTTCGACCATCGACCCGATGGAATCTTGGAAAATAACTAGGTTGGTTGGCTAAATTTGCTTCTCCTACCCCAAAATCATATGTGGTAAGTTAAGTAAATCATTCTAATTTAGGAGATATGCTTGTTAAATAAATAGACAAATAAATGAATTAAAAGATAAGAAAATATTTTTATATACTTATATATACATATTTACACAATTATGTAATATAGAAAAATGTAAGGGGGAAAATGTTCTCCATGTAAAAAATAAAAATAAAAAAATAAAAAGAGAAAAAAGAAAAAAGTGCATAGCACTATAGCTATGGCTACGGTTATAATCCGTAGCGATAGGCCAAGCTCTGACCCCAACTCGCTGGTTTTGTTTTTAAGTAAGCTGACCTATGGCTACAGATTTAGCAGCCTCTATGGCTACGGATTATAACCGTAGCTATGGGTACCATGAATCTGTAGCCATAGGTTCCTTGGTCCAAGGACCTGATAAACTGGGTCAGCTAGTTGGGGTCGACCGGGTTGGTTGTCTTGCCCACTTATTTTTTTAGATTTGTCTCATTTTTTGTCTTATATCATAATGAGAGTAATCAATTCATTTTTTTAGATTTATCTCATTTTTTGTCTTATATCGTAACGAGAGTAGTCAAAATGAATTGACATGAGACCCACATAGCTTTCAATAGTAAGGGATTCCTACCCTAAGTTGTCGTGGGCAATCTACATCCCTTTGGATTATAGGGAATTCATCTAACCCTAGGTAACAGGCAAGTTGCATAACTTTTAGACAATTTAGTTTGCATATGACTCAATTGAGTTTCAAAACTCAAGATAAACTCGACTCGACTCGAACCACTAGCTTGAGTCGAAAGCTTTGGCAAACAGGCCAAGCCTCAATGTTGAGCACGAGGGCAAGCTCGAGCTCGAGCTCAAACTCGAGTATAGAATGGACGAGTCAAGCCGAGCTTGACCCACCTCGACTCGACTCGGCTTGATGTACAACCCTATTTACAGATAATGTGCAATAGTTAGGCCTCAAGTCCAGTTTAGGCATGATTTTGCTGACATGTGAGTGGTGTAATCATGCATCAGTGAGCTATGCCCTATTCTCGGCAATAAATACTTGAACATGTCTTATTTCACTCGGTATTGGATAGTGGCATATTTGCATGCATGCTTAACGGGTTCATCTAGCACTACAAGCTCTAGATGTCCTGCTTGTGTAATTCAGATAAAGTATGGATACGAGGAACAAGACATGTAAACTAGACATGACCCATTCATGATGGTTTCCTTCGTATCAATGACTCGAATAAATATACAACTGAGTTTGAATAGATGGTTCTTGTGAGGTATTTTGGATGCTTAGCTAAAAACATAGACTTTTTTAACTTAGCCACAGAATGTTGTGGTTAGATTTCTTTCGTTCGTTGGAATTCCTGAAGAAGAGTTTTAATGGATAATTGAAGTTTAAACATTGTAAACCCCATGAAATCAGAATTTTCAAAAAATCATTTTAAAAAAATCTGTTTTATTGAAAGATTAAAACATCTCATTTCCCATTTCCCATTTCCTATTTCCCATGAAATATGAACGAGGCAAACTAGAAAATCAGTGGGGGAAACTAGAAAATGAGCGGGGCAAACTAGAAGATTAGCGGGGCAAGCATGAAAATGAGCGGGTCAATCATGAAAATGAGAGGGTCAAGCATGAAAATGAGCGGACCAAACTAGAAAATCAGCGGGGCAAGTATGAAAATGAGCGGGTCAAGCATGAAAATGAACGGGGCAAGCATGAAAATGAGCGGGTCAAGCATGAAAATGAACAGGGCAAAGTAGAAAATCAGCGAGGCAAACTGAAATATGAGCAGGGCAAACTGAATTATGAGCGGGGCAAACTAGAAAAACAGCGGGGCAAACTAGAAGATCAGCAGGGCAAGCATGAAAATGAACGGGGCAAACATGAAAATCAGCGGGGGAAACATGGAATTGAGCGGGGCAAACTAGAAATTAAGCAGGGCAAACTATAAAATCAGTGGGGGAAACATGAAATTGAGCGGGACAAGCATGAAATGCATGGAAATGACCATGAAGTGAAGCGAATTGACCATGAAATGCATGGAAATATGGGTTAGCTTGCTAGTAAACACCCATGCCAGTACACACCCTCCATGTTAGCCACCCCCACTAGGAATCGATACCAAGGAAAACGTACCTAAATAAGACTTTAATTTCACTATTAAACTATGGAGGTGTCCCAAAAGAATATTTTATGGATCTTCTGAGGAATGCTTTGAATCATGCTCGAAATATTCGTTTCAATAAGCACATTCCATCTGTTTGGCTTCAATAAATGCCCAATGTGATGAATGTTGCTCTGGTTACTTTGGTAGTTCACATGATTGGAGTTGGTTATAAAGAGTGCTCCATGTAGAAACCTCTGCCATGTACTTCCTAAAAGCCAACCCACATTCTTAGGAGAAGACTAAGATAATAATGGTGATGATGATGCATTTGTAAATTCATACACATATACAAACATACATACTTATAGAAATATATAGATATGCATATGCACATACAGATACAGATACAAATATAGGCATGCGGTTTTGATTGTATATAGGGATCACACAATGCAATTCTTGAGATTCCGGAGAAGTCCATCTTTTTCATAGCCAACAATCATGGCCACCTAAGACCTATCACTTGCCATGAAAGAGAAAAAGTTCTCAATTTATTTTCAACATTGCAACAAACCCAAAGACATCATTTCAGTAGCAATAGTGTAGGATACAATGTAAAGTAAAAACCCACTACACCTCGTGAATTAATGTAATTTCGAAATGAAATTACGCATGCATATAGGACTGATTTAGATAGTGGACTCAATCCAATTTCAAACAACTCATTCCATCCAATTCCATTGTAAAATTCTTTTAAAAAATTCTGAATCAAGTTGAGAACTATTAACAATATCCACTAATCAATGCAAAAATGATACCTATCAAGTTGAGATGCGACATGCCAAAGTATGCATATTACACCATAACTCTTTCAAGTTATTTTGAATTTTTAAGTACATTCCTCCATATTATTATGCAACAAGAAAGGCTCGTTATTTGATTAGATTCTCTTGAATTTAACAGGGACTCAACGTTTTAATCATTTTATGAATATGTTTGATCACAAACAAACATCACTGTTGGGCCTAATATGGTTTCAACGGTGGAAATCATTATGCCCACTGTTTTCCCGTGGTATGATCCACTTGATCTCTTGATATGCTTCAATTTGGGGCTTAACCCTTTAAATTAGATGGAATAACGGATGGACGACATGGATATACTACATACATTCAATGTGGGCCCAACTGAGTTTACTCAGTACGATGGGAGCGTACTGACTAGCTCAGTACGCAATCCGATTACGCTTGCTACGCCCCACAATGGTGTTTTATTTGTAATACATCATGTTCATCGGATTATGTAATACCCCTCCGTTTTCATCGCAATATGTATACACCAAAACCCCATATGTGAAAGGAAACCTAGACATTGAGGGAGGGAACTTAGACATTCACTGGGACAAACATGAAATTCAGCGGGAAAAACTTGAAATTCAGTGGGGAAAACATGAAATTCAGCGGGGCAAACTGGAAAATCAGCGGGGGAAACTAGAAGATCAGCGGGGCAAACTAGGAAATCAGTGGGGAAAACTGAAAAATCAGCGGGGGAAACTGAAAAATCAGAGGGGCAAACTAGAAAATCAACGGGGCAAACTAGAAAATCAACGGGGCAAACTGAAAAATCAGCGGGGGAAACTAGAAAATCAACGGGGTAAACTGAAAAATCAGCAGGGCAAACTAGAATATCAGCGGGGCAAACATGAAAATGAGCGGGACAAACATGAAAATCATTCTGCCTACTATTTCTCATAGTATGATCTACTTGATCTTTTGATATGCTTCAATTTGGGGCTCAACCGCTTAAAATAGATGGAAAAACGAATGACTTAGATATCAAACTTATCTGCCACATAGGCTCTTGTGGGGGTGTGTTGATGGGTGGCCAAAGTACTCATGGACCTAGGAATTAATAATACAATTGCCTCTACATACTCGATGGTTACTATGGTATGGTGGTTAGGATTTGATCCAGCATGTAGTGTTACCTGGTTTCTACTCCTAGCAACCCCTATAACAGCAATACCGATAATTTTTATTAGTATATACTGTAAAACACTTATATATACAATATTCATATTAAACTAATCAGGTATCCAATGGGTAGCTAATTAAGTACTGTACCTGACCAAATTTACAGTGTTCTAAAAGTGATGGACTGAAATCCGACCAGATCTTTAAGTAGGTCTAGAAAGTGGATCTAGATCTGTTTAAATTGGGTTGGGTCCTTTAGGTACTTGAGTTCCAGGTACCTGCTGACAGCCTAGTTCTCTAACATATCCTGGGCTCAAAGGGACAAATGCATGGAGGGGCAGTTTTTTGGATGATATCCTTCTGACTATGGCTCGAAGCAAAACAGGTAAGGCTATCCCTATCTGAGTGGGAAGAAATTTCAGTGGGCTTCAAGGAGTATTTTGTGCAAATTAAACCCTCAGGACAAAGGAGGTCAGCTGGAAGACCCAAAAAACTTAGAATTCCATCGCGTGGAGAGGAATCGAAAACAACAAAGCGTGGGCGATGCAAACAAACTGGGCATAATTGCCGGAAGTGCAAGTTTTCCATATCTGAAAAATAACATACTTTGTAATTTATTTAGTGTTTTAATGTATAACATACTTTGTAATCTTGGTGGATGATGAATGAATTTTCTACTTTGTAATCTCGTTCACAACCTCATAAATTTCATGATATTCTTCATCAAATTAGACCAATTAATCATGGAATATCATCAAATTTCATCCAAACAACAATTGCCAATAAAATTAGATTTCTATAACTAAGTTTTCAAATTGCTTTAAAAATCCAGGAGTGGCTACCATACAGGGCCTTATTCTTTTTTTATTTAATAGAAAAAGAAGCTTTGAACAAATCTTTCTTTGTGTTTTTGCAAGTTAAAAACAAGCCCATGTTTCACCAAACCAAATTTTTTTTAAAAAAAAGCCCTTGTTTTATCTTGACAAAGAAATGCATTCTGCCGTAAAAACCTCAAATAGGCAATTACTAGTTTGCCTCGATCATATTTTAGTTTGCCCCGCTCATATTTCAGTTTGTCCCGCTATTTTTTTAGTTTGCCCCACTCATATTTCAATTTGCCCCGCTGTTTTTCTAGTTTATCCTGCTCATATTTCAATTTGCCCCGCTGTTTTTCTAGTTTGCCCCGCTCATATTTCCATGCATTTTACGGTCATTTCGCTTCACTTCAAGGTCAATTCAATGCATTTCACAGTCAATTCCCTTCACTTCACTCTCATGTACCCAAAAATGATGTAGATCCAAAGCTCAATGGGCCACATGATAGAAAACAATGGAGAATGAATGCCCCATACTCATGAAATTCAGTTTTTGTGGGCCCTAGACTCAATGTACATGGTTTTGGGTAATATGTGTCTTTAGGTATGGGTTTAGAAGATGAGTAAGGTTTGGAATAATACACTCTAAATGAATATGCATTCTTACAGCATCTTTTAACATAAGCATGTTGATGAACATCAAGTTATTTATGTGTTTCAATAGAACATCGTTCCACAAGTGAGAATCAAAGGAGACCCATGAAATGTTGTTAGCCAAATCTCCTTCAAAGTAGTATCCTTGTGTCATGAGCTCGTATAAGTGGAGGCTATGGTCTTATGATCTAGAATGTTAGCCAGATGGGCTCCACTGTGGATGATCCATGCCCGAAAAAATACAAATAGGATGATCACGAACCTTATGACCATTGTCGACCCGATGGAATCTTGGAAAATAACTAGGTTAGTTGGCTAAATTAGCTTCTCCTACCCCAAAATCATATGTGGTAAGTTAAGTAAATCATTCTAGTTTAGGAGATATGCTTGTTAAATAAATAGACAAAGAAATGAATTAAAAGATAGAAAAATATTTTTATATACTTATATATACATATTTACATAATTATGTATGATAGAAAAATGTAAGGGGGGAAATGTTCTCCATGTAAAAAATAAAAAATAAAAAAATAAAAAGAGAAAAAAGAAAAAAGTGCATAGCACTACAGTTATGACTACGGTTATAATCCGTAGCAATAGGCCAAGCTCTGACCCAGTCGACCGGGTCCCAACCCGGTCGACCCCAACTCGCTAGTTTTGTTTTTAAGTAAGGTAGCCTATGGCTACGGATTTAGCGGCCTCTATGGCTACGAATTATAACCGTAGCCATAGGTACCGTGAATCCGTAGCCATAGGTACCGTGAATCCGTAGCCATAGGTACCTTGGTCCAGGGACCTGATAAACTGGGTCAGCTAGTTGGGGTCGACCGGGTCGGTTATCTTGCTCACTTGTTTTTTTAGATTTGTCTAATTTTTTGTCTTATCTCATAATGAGAGTAGTCAATTCATTTTTTTAGATTTGTCTCATTTTTTGTCTTATATCATAGCGAGAGTAGTCAAAATGAATTGACATGAGACCCACATAGCTTTTCCAGAGAGAAGGCAGCACTGAGGTTGAGGGATGAAAAGATAGTCAATCTGGAAGCACAGGTATGTTATACCCACTTTACTGAAGAAGAAGAAGAAGAAGAAGAAGGTATTTTTCTTTTTTCTTTTTCAATTGATGCTCACATGCTCTTCGCCCAACATTTATACCACCCTCTTCTTTTTTCTTTTTCACACATAACAAACATAGTAAGAAACTGTTTGAGGCGATGGAAGACTTCTCATCTGCAGTCATGTGCTAGATTAATTATTTATCACCAGTTAAAAATCCAAAGTGTGGCAATGGCTTACTATGCCTGGAATGTATGATACCCAGATGGTTGAATGTGCTCAAGGGATCATGTCTGACATGGCAAGAATGTATGATACCCATATGCTTGAATGTGCCAGCTGTGCCAAAGAGATACAAGAACCTCCTCAGCTCAACATTGAGCCTGCTCTTCAACCACCTGTGCCAGCTGCAGACACTGGAGATTTATTGGTGAGTTTCATTGGAAAAAATATATGATGCTCTTGCTATTTAACTGACCAATTTACTGAATGCTAACCATTTAGTAACCTTTTATAACTCCAAAAACACCCTAATGAATTAAATCTAGACCTGACTTTCTTTTCTTTAACAAAAGTTTCAATTTCCCATTAAAATTTCACTTCAATCATTTTTCAGAAAAAAAAAAAAAAAAACCATTTCTGCCAGGCTAAATACTGTGTTTGCCCTGGTTCTAACTGGTGTCAACTCTGTTATTCCGGCTTTGTCTAAGTCAGTCACATATCGTCCTGCTTTTTGTACTAAGAATTCCATTCCCCTTCCTTAATTTAGTTGCACCACCACTATCAAATATGAAATGATATTGAATTCACTTTAGTTGCACCACCACTATCAAATATCAAATATCAACAGACATTCAAGACAGTTGCTCTATATGGATCGTGTGCGCCTTCGGTAAATAACTTGGCATTTCAAAGCGATTGATTGGTTCTAAATTGTCTGGAATCTTATGTGATTTGTGATATTTGGGATATTTTGATAAACATGATGCATAGGTGCAGTATATGCCTTTTGTTAATGTTTGGAGCAATCAATAGTTGTGAAGCTAGTTCCATTACATTAACTATAATTCTTTGCTTGCTTTACTCCTATGTTCAGGAAATGGTGAAGGGTTACTACACCAAAATCGCACATCTATTGGATTTGATGAATTGGTAAATTGTACACAGACTGCTGAAATTCCAATTTTGTTGATTTTTCCTTTTTTCCAAAGGGTGGACTTCGCCTAACATTTCAGAATGCACTATGCCCATTTGATTTTATATGCAGAAATGAGGTTGATCAAAGACTATAACTTCTGGAGTTGCTTATCTTTTTAGGCTGAGAGCAATCGGTACTTATGTGTCTGGTTCGATCTTCCCTCAAAGTGAGCTTGTAGACATTGATGTGCACACACATCTGCAAATTGAAAAAATAACATGTGCTACAGCTACATCGGGATGCCTAGTGATTGGGCAGCATGATGGGTCAATTTGCTGCTTCCAACTCAGCTTACTTGACCAGAGTGCACCGAAATTGGATTGGAATGTTGTTTGGCACGGTTGCTCATACTCTTGCACTATCTTACCTTACATGGAGAACTGACTGGGACAGTCAGGTAATTCAATTTCCTTTATATTCTCTTTTCCTAATCAGGATTGATAAATGCACTTCCAATCAACATTGTGCATACTTGCGTTTGAGGTTCTTTCATATCTACAGATATCAATTACCCAATTCATATGTTTTCACATATGGTCATTAGTGGAGGAGTGGGGAAGTATATGTGTTGTCAAATGGGTCTTTTCCAAGGGTTGTCGTTGAAAGGCAAGATACTAGGGAATGGTTGGTTTTCTTGGGGGTGTTAATACAGTAGCTGGAGATCACTATGAATGAGCAACATGGATGAGATGTATGTGAAGGTTGGTGGAGAAGGGGGGCTCTATATGATCATGGGACATATGAATAGGGTAGTAGGGAGCTGTATGTTATACCATAGAGAAGAATGTTGATGTGGGGTGAGGGTATTTTGATGTAGTGCCCTATGCCGGCCACGGTGATAAGGAGGGCTAATGAAGATTCAAATAACTTGTTTCCAACAGTAAGCGACTGAAACATGTCTCTTTTCTTTTTTTTTAATTTCTTTTTCTTTTGTTTTAATGGCATTCATCAGGTATAATTAGAATTAGAGATTTCAGTCCAATAGTAGTGCCGTGCCAGTCTGTTTTTTTTTTTTTTTTTAACACGAAGAACTTGATGTTTACCTACCTACATTTTTCTCTAATACATATTTATATAAATATGTATACATAAGCATATAAAAAAAAAATTCTCTCTTTTTATAATTTTTTTCTTTATTCATTTAACAAGAATATGTTCTAAACCGAAATTATTTACTTGACGTATCATATATGATTTTGGGCTAGGGGAAGCTACTTTAGCCAATTAACCTGATTATTTTCCAAGATTTCATCAGGTCAATGGTCGAAAATCCATTTCATTCACTTCGCATTCAGTTTTAATCAGTTTGCGATCAATTTAAATCAAACTTGAAAATGAGCGAGGCAAACTTAAATATGTGCCTTGATTTCCAATTGAGATAGCCAAAGAAGCCGCAACAGAATCTGTTGCAGCCACTGTCCTCTCTAATGAGCACATAATCTTTCATGGCCAACTCTTGTGATCCATCTTAGACTATATAGCCTGCAAAAAATTAAACTTTATAGACTATATAGTCACGAATTGAGATGAGTTCCTACTTTTCCAAGTCACACTGAAAATAATATTAAGGAATATATCTATTTCTTGTATTGAAAACCTATTCATGCTTGAATGTAGATCTCATTCAGGAAAAAAGATGGATAACAAAACCATTGGAATATGTGCTCAGAGGTATATCAATTACAGGGATGGCAGATAAAACTATTGGAATATGGTCCATTTTTTTAAAACTTTGCCACTGAAACCCATTGGAATTGAGATGGGGATGGAAGAATCTGATCAGGAACTGAGTTTTGAGCATCCATAGCAAGGCAGACCACTGAAACCTAGCCTAATACCAGTTAAGCCTTGAATTTTTGTCTGGTCTGATTGGTCCAGTGGCAGCCTCATGCGCGTTCAGCGGGGCAAACGGAAAGTTGGACGGGGCAAGTATGAAATTGAGCAGTGCAAACACGAAATTGAGCGAGGGAAACATGAAAACCAGCAGAGCAAACTAGAAAATCCGCAGGGAAAACATGAAAATCAACGGGGTAAACTAGAAAATCAGCGGAGGAAACATGAAAATTAGCGGGGGAAACTAAAAAATTAGCGGGGCAAATTAGAAAATCAGCGGGTGAAATATGAAAATCAGCGGGGGAAGCATGAAAATCAGCGGGGGAAACATGAAAATCAGCGGGGCAAACTAGAAAATCAGCGAGGGAAACATGAAAATCAGCGGGGCAAACTAGAAAATCAGCGGGGCAAACTAGAAAATCAGTGGGGGAAACATGAAAATCAGCGGGGCAAACATGAAATTCAGTGGGGCAAGCATGAAATTGAGCAGGGCAAACATGAAACTACCATTAATGACCTTAGTTCTAATATATGGTAACAGATGAGGCTGAAAAATGTATATTAATTGAACTTTGAGTGATTAAAAGCATTAACTAGTTATACGAGATTAGTAGAGAAGGACAAGCTCTTTATACCAGATGACTTACACCTAAAGAAAATTTTCAAGTTAAAGGGTTGATTGCAAAAGGGTTGATTAAAACTAAATTGGGTTATCGTGATTAGAGAAGGCTATCGTAATTAGAGAAGGAACTCGGATTGATCTGCACAAACTTGGAAATTTTATGCACTCCAAGATTACTGTAAACCTCGTACAATGTATATTTAACGATGTATATAATACAATGTATATAACATGAAACAGTACATGAGTGGGACAACAATGTACAATGTACATTCAACAATGAAATTAATACTCCGTATAATACAACATCTTTCAAAAATTCCTCCCATCCCTTGGACAAATATCATCTACATACTACAGACAAGCAATCATATGCTATTGACAAGCAACATCTTTCCAAAATTCCTCCCATCCCCTACATGTTGGCTTGGAGATTACGGCAGAATTTTCGTCGCCTGTAGAGATGGATTTAAAAACATATCAAACATAAAATTCACAAGATAAACATCGTCTATAAAATCAGACATAATTGAAAACAAGCTTCATATGAACTAGAAATAGAAACTAAGCGAGGAAATACCGAAAATTGCGCGAGACAAACTATAATTTGATCAGGGCAAACTGCAAATTGAGCGGGGCAAACTGGATATTGAACAGGGCAAGCAAGACATTCATTGCGGCAAACTACTGAAAAATCAGCGGGGTAAACATGAAATTCAGCGGGGAGACTAGGAATTCAGTGGGGCAAACTAAAAAAACAGCGGGGCAAATTACAAATTCAGCAGGGCAAACTAGAATATCAGTGGGGCATGCTAGAAAGTCAGCGGGGCAAACTAGAAAATCAGCGTGGCAAACTAAAAAATTAGCGGGGGCAAAGTAGAAAATCAGCGGGGCAAACTACAAATTCAGTGGGACAAACTAGAAAAACAGTGGGGCAAGCTAGAAAGTCAGCAAGACAAACTAGATAATCAGCGGGGCAAACTAGATAATCAGCGGGGCAAACTAGAAATTCAGCGGGGCAAACTGGAAAATCAGCAGGGCAAACATGAAATTGAGCGGGGGAAACTAGAAAATGAGCGGGGCAAACTAGGAAATCAGCAGGGCAAACATGAAAATGAGCGGGGCAAACTAGACAATCAGCGGGGCAAACTTAACAAATAATTTCATAGCTTGAGCCGATAAATATAAACGTATCCAATGTTCAAATGGAACACACCAAATGAAATTTGGAATTGAACTTCTAATGTTGATCATTTCTTAGGGGCCACAGAAGTTTTAGATCGAGCTTGTAATTATTTTTTCTATTGATCCATGTCTGTATGATCTTATGAATAGGTTTGATAACAAACAAACATCACTGTTGGGCCCACTGATTGCCCCGCTGATTTCATGTTTGCCCTGCTGATTCTCATCAAGATATACCAATTTCTACATCACAACATAGACATACCTTGGCACATGCCCTTAATTACATTCAAAGGAAAATACCTTTGATTCTAAGGCAAAGCTTAAGAAAGTTGTAATATGCACGATACACATGAGCCTAAGCTATTGAAGGATCCATTAGCGTTAACCGGCTACAATAGGCTCGCCGCTTAGGCAACTAGCATTGAGCAATGCTCGCAAGGATCACTCAATGAGGTGTTCATGAGTCATATATGACTTTCCTCGTTATTGACTAGTGTGAGGTAGCATATCATAAAATTAGCTTATGTGATGTTAGGAACATAGCACATCATAAGGTTGCGTAGCTTTGTCAGCACAAAAGATAGGGAGCACTTGCTTTTATTCGGCCAGCATAGGCACATGGTCCAATGACAAGGAGTCAAGGCATGGATCTGTTTTGTAGCTTTTACAATGTTGGACCCTACATCATGTTATATACAAGAAGACATAGAGATGAGTTTATAAAGATAAAATGGTCGTTTTATGAGTCAACACTGACTTCCGAGGGGCCATATGCTACTTTTCAAGCGATGTGCATATTACGGTCAACTAGTAATGTAGGGGCATTTTCACACCGGGCTTGAGTGGGGTGGCCTGGGGGATGTAGGGGCACACGGGGTGGGCGGCCCGTGTGAGGCGAGCCCCACCCATATGAGGTGGGTGGCTTGTGTGAAGCAAAACCCATGTGAAGTGGGGCCCACGAGGGGGGTTCAGTCAAGGTCCTAACCCATGGGATGTGGGGCCTACGCTATGAGATAAAAGGATTGATTCGCCATGCTTTATCAGTTCGAACTTTTTGAGCAAGTGATTATTTGTCCTACATCAGCTAGGACCATGTGAGCCTCTCATTTAATATGAGAGGCATACGAGGATCATATTGCTATTCAATTTCGGAATGAGGAATGATGCATGCCATAATGATGGCACGAGAGTCCATTAAGTGTCAGTCTTGATTAAATGATTGGGGTGCCACTCCGATCAGGAGGTGACTAGAACATCACAAGGTGCCAATTATTGTTTGTCGTGTGGCTTGGACAACGGGACATTGCCCCTAGCTAGTGTAAGGAACATGTTCCTCAAGGGGTGCCAACTATTACAAAATTATAGGCCAAGGAAAGGTGGGGCATTGGCCTCTTTGTCATCCGAGTCGAACCAACATGGGGCAAACTAGAAAATCAACGGGGCAAACTAGATGGCAAACTAGAAAATCAACGGGGCAAACTGGGAAATCAGCGGGGCAAACATGAAATTGAGTGGGGGAAACTAGAAAATGAGCGGGGCAAACTAGGAAATCAACGGGGCAAACATGACAATGAGCGGGGCAAACATAAAAATGAGGGGGGAAAACTAGACAATCAGCGGGGCAAACTTAACAAATAATCTCATGGCTTCAGCCAATAAATATAAACGTATCCAATGTTCAAATGGAGCACACCAAGTGAAATTTTGAATTGAACTTCTAATGTTGATCATTTCTTAAGGGCCACAGAAGTTTTGGATGAAGCTTATAATTGTTTTTTCTATTGATCCATGTCTGTATGATCTTATTAATAGGCTTGATAACAAACAAACATCACTGTTGGGCCCACTATGGTTTTAACGATGGAAATCATTATGCCCCGCTGTTTCCCATGGTATGATCCAATTGATCTTTTGATATGCTTCAATTTGGGGCTAAACAACTAAAATTAGATGGAAAAACGAATGGACGGCGTGGATGTACTACATACATTCAATGTGGGCCCAACTGAGTTTACTTAGTACAATGGGAGTGTACTGAAAAATTAGCGGGGCAAACTAAAAAATCAGCGGGGCAAACTAGACAATCAACAGGACAAACATGAAATTGAGCGGGGCAAGCTAGAAAGTCAGCGGGGCAAACTAGAAAATCAGTGGGGAAAGCATGAAATTTAGCGGGGCAGACTAGATAATCAGCAGGGCAAACTAGAAATTCAACGGGGCAAACTGGAAAATCATTATGCCCACTGTTTCCCGTGGTATGATCCACTTGATCTTTTGATATGCTTCAATTAGGGGCTCAACCCCTTATATATATATACACACACACACGCGCGCGCGCATGCACATGTGTCATGTGTGTATACACACACAAGTGTGTGTGGGAAAAGTTCTATATGGTCAAGCTCATGTGAACTACCCACGAGGTCGAGCTCATCACACACTATCATGAAGTATGTCAAACATCTACTCCATCAGTTAGATGCACCATTCCATGGTGGGCTTAGAGCTTAAAAATTAAGTTAATCCGTGGCTTTTATAGGCCACACCACGTACAAACCTTGAGAGGGGT
The DNA here is from genome assembly GCF_029962835.1 of Magnolia sinica. Lineage (NCBI taxonomy): Eukaryota > Viridiplantae > Streptophyta > Magnoliopsida > Magnoliales > Magnoliaceae > Magnolia > Magnolia sinica. Next base: position 96,130,771 of record NC_080578.1, read on the forward strand.
TACCTTCCATTAAAACATTCATAATTATTTTTTGGGCCCACCAAGATGTGTTTCACAAATCCAGTCCATCCATAATGTGTGTCCCACTTGGATGAGGGGTCAGACCAAGTTTCAGACACATCCAAATTTCAGGTGGGCCCCACCAAGTAATTTTATAAGTTTTAGGCATGTCTTCACATGATTTTAGATAGTATGGCCCACCTGAGTTCCGTATACGTTTGATTTTTCTGCTATCCCATAATTTAAAGGAGACCTATCAAATTCACGGTGTTGATGTTCGACATACATCATGGTGGGGCCCACACAGCTCGACCTCATGGGGAGTTCCCATGAGCTCGACCGTATAGAACCTTATCCTCTATTAACCTTGGCTAGTACAAAAAAATAAAAATGGAATTACATACATTCAATGTGGGCTCAACTGAGTTTAAAATATACCTGTGCTGACAAGATGCTGATAAGGGAGGCCCACAAAAAGGGTTATCTTTGGTCTTTCTATGGAAACGCAGTGAGGGAAGGGAAGGGGGTGAAAGCAACAGCAGTGAAAGTAACAGTGGAAAGGGAGAGGAAAAGCACGCAGTGGAAATGGGAGAGGAAACGCCCCAGCTTTGAAAGGAGGGGTATTTTCGTCCTGAAATCCCGACTCCGTACGAGGAGGTCTAAGTGGGTACTCTAAGTTTGTATTGTTTCCAAAAAACCACTGGATAAAAGGTGGGGTCCACAGTCGTAAATTTCTCTTTTGTAAGCGACTGCGTATCATCATCCATCACACTTCTTCCCTCTCCCGCCTTATCTATCCTTAAACCCTACCATTCAAAGCTCTCTTCCCATTTACTCCATCAATGGCTCTCTGCAATCCCTCATTCCTATTCTTCTGCTCTTTTTCCTCTGCCTATAAATTCAATCCTCTTTTCTTCTCTCCAATCTCTATCCGCAAATCCACGCCTTTCCTCTCCTCTCGCTGCAATCGGCGGGTCCCATTTTCTTTCCCAAGAAATTCCAATCGTTTCGACCGCAGGTTCTCGTCAGGTACGTTTCTGTCTTCTTATGCGGGCCGCGTTTGGATGCGCAGTTGAATAGAGATGAGAAAATGATAGAAATCGACTGTGTTTCGTTTGGACACCTGTAAGTTTTGAGCTGAAAGTGACTTTTAGCTGTAATTCACTTAATGGGAAGTGGCTTCTCAACCCCAGCCCCATGAAGCTTCCTGGCAGTTTTGCCTGTAGGTCACTTACACTTGAATTCCTTACACTTGAATTCCTTCCCCCACCCCCCTGGAAGTCACTTCCCACTTACAGAACTTACAGGCGTCCAAATGACCCGCAGTGTTTTACAACAAGGAAGTAGTAGATGCCGTAATACCGTTATAATGTAACTGATATTTGGAGTGAAGGCACTTGATATGAATTCTAGGGAATTAGATTGGATTAAATTGCAATTCAGATTGATCGTTCATCCAAACACCTCCTCTGTTAGATTCACACACACATATTTGTTGATTTTGTGTTGTCTTGAAAAAAAAACATTTGTATTTCATGGTATATGATTCATTTACATTTGTCATTTCGCTGCATGCTTTTTGTGTCCCAGGTAGGGCATTGGAGAGTGAGGTATTTACATCACCGGAGACAGCAAAGTCATTCGATTTTACAGCGGAAGAGCGGATATACAACTGGTAACACATTCTTGCAATATTTTTTTTTTTTTTTTTTTTTTTGTGTTTGTTTGATGGATAACAAAGATATTTTATTAAGGAAAGAGAAAGGAAAGGCACACTCCCATCATCCTAGATGATGAAAAATAGTAATGGGAGATCATTTTCACCCCTTCCTAGTAAACGGCATTGGCTTCTGCAGTCCCATTGTGAGGCACATGGGTGAAGGAAAACTAGATGTTGTTGGAACAATATTTAATTTCATTGATAAGGATCGTGACCCTCCATATGTTGCTGTTAGCATCGGCCCAACAAGTTGTGTTTTCCGAATCCCCTTCTATAATAAGCAGTTTGATATGAAGACTGGGGTTCTAAGGCCCTGGAGCAAAGTGGAGGCCTATGGAGGAATTGAATCATAAGGTCTAGCATGCCCTAAGAATCCAATGATATGCTGCCTGAGGCAATTCTTAAAAAGACCAATACATGCTGGTCCTAGATTTCTGAAGGGGTTTCAACAGAGTTCAGCTTGATTGAGCCTGGATAATGCTTCAAATTGAATTGAAATTGGGGGCATAATAAGAGGTTATGTACAGAAGATTAGCAGTAGAAACTACTTTAACAGGAAGAGAAAATCACACAGTGGAAGATAAAGCGAATAAAGAATATAAACAGATTGTTTAACAGTTGTCTATAGAATTAGTCTTAACAAGTGAACTCCACCTCCTACTATATTTGTGCACACATGAAATGTGCATGTTTATGATGGGGTGCTGTTGCATCACTTCTCCTTGGCTTGAAAGAACTCTGCTCCGTTGATTTGATGACTATGTACTCCTCATAGAGCACGGGTTGATATGTTTGAAATCTTTGACTAAAATCCAGATGTTGTCAGACCTTGTCTGGCCTCTCCACTTGATGATAAATTTTTGGTACCCTCTTGATGCGTTGAAACTAGGGTTGTCAACGGGTTGGGTCCTATAGTACCTGTACTTGGGCCAATTGGATTTGGGTCTTGTTGGGTTTGGGTCTAGTTTTTGAAGACACAAACATGGATCCAATTGGGTTTGGGTATCCATTGGGCCTATGGAAGTAGCTTTTGAGTTGGGTTTAGGACAAATAAGTGCATTTACATGGTTTGGCCCACTTGATGGACGGATTAGATTGCACACACATACCACTTGGACACGTGTATGGTGTGTAAACAGTCTTGCTTGTGGCTTAAAGGAAACTAATTTGTTGTTAGAATCATCAACATATATTAAATTTAAATGTATATAATTATGCTATTTAAATTAAGTAGTCTTGGCCCTGACCTGATTAGACCCGACCTGACTTTAACAGTGTCCATCACATGGACTCGACCCAAACCTGACTATATTCGATTTTGACTCAGTCCAAAAGGTGAGACCTGAATCTAAACTTATTTCTTAACGGGTAAAGGAGATGGGGCCTGGGCACATTAATATGGGGTACCCTGTGACAGCCCTAGTTGAAACTTGTAATATTTGAACACATTTTCATTCACTTTGTTGAGCCAGCACAATATTTCGGTATTTGGATTGAAGATGCTTCTATGTTCTCATGCCCCTAAGCATTGATGAAGATTCCCTAGAGCGTGGTTGACAACTTCAGTTTTGTTTCTGTCTATAGATGATGGGGAGGACTTTAATTTAGTTCCCATCGTAGACCAAAGGGTTTGATATGGGTAACTCATGAACTTAACCTCATGATCATATTAATTGTCTTGGGAATCACATGTGGACAAATCACATCCTTTAAGAAGACGTTAACACAGTTGATACATTGGCGATATTAATTGTATGCATTGGCAATACATTGGCGATATTGTTGTATACATTGGCAATACAAGCCACACCTGGAATTTACACAATTGAAAATATTGGTGATACATTGGCAATACAAGTGACATGTGAATTTTACATAGTTGAAAATATTGGCAATACATTGGTGATATCAATATGTCGGCAATGTTTAGTGATATATCACCGATACTTGGAATTTCTGATACTACCATTGTTATTGGTATCGCTACCTGTGTTCTCGTTATTGCTGAGCTTGAAGATATGGATAATATCAGGGATATTATTGATAAATTGGGGATACTCTGAGAATGTACGTAGGAAATCGATGTTGGAAACAATAAGCAAGAAATGCTAATATTTGCAAGGGGAAACAGATTTCCCATGAGTCCACCGGTATGAACTCGTTAATGATTTGTTATCATAACGGTCTCTAAGGAATACTTAGCCGACTCCCATTAAATAGTAGAAATATATTATTGTAGTCAATTTCATCCTGTTCAAGCTTTTGTAAAATAAAAGCAAAAAGTGGATCTGATTTATAGCCTTAATAAATTTGAGTTTGATAACCTGTACAGGAAGTGCTCCAACAATGCCAATCTTCGACCTAAAGCATTGACTACCTTATTTTGCAATGCTGGTTTTCACCCTTGAAGGAAGATACTCCACTAAGCATGCCGGCTATGAGTACAAGTGCTTTAAGGTTTTATCAGTTATGACTAGTGAATTCCTCAAGTATGAGATAGTGCTGCCAATGTCTTAAAGCTTGACTTATTGTGCAAAACTCCACATCCTAGATTCAAAGGTTTTTCCATGGTCCCTGAAGCTTCTCATGCAGGCTGGATTTTGGGGTTCCCTTGATAACAATGTCAAGTGGGCGAATGGGGAATGCAAGGGGATGGTGGCATGGTTCTAAGGTTCTATGGAAATGTTCCTTGGAAGGTTTGCAGGTTTGCATGTTCTGTGAGATTCTCAAGATGGTATCTTATTTTCATCAACCAAGATTACAACTCTGTTTCAAGGTTGAAAAATGTGGTACGATATGACTACCCCCCCCCCCCCCCCCCCCCAATGTTCCTTACGCAATCCAGCCCAGCTAGTCCGGAGGCGTTTTAAGAAATGACAGAGGTGAAGTTGTGTGCATTTTCCTGCCCTTTAGGTATCAAGGGCTTCATTGAAGCAGAAGCTAGAGCTCTTTCCAAGGATTGTGCTTTCTTAAGGATCATTTCCCCAAAAGGAATGATCATTAATGGCAACTTTTCTGTTATACTCTTGTGGGCTTCCAATTTGGCAAAGGAGAATGGAGGTTGAACTTCGTTTCAACAATTTTCATGATATTGCCATTGGTTTAAGTCTTGTTTTGTGTGTATTCCCAGGGATGGAAAAGATCTTGTGGATTCCATAGTTAAATCAGTATTCAGTAGTTGTTGGGATTCTTGTCTAAGGGGCACTATCTACCTCATCATTAAATTTGCACCCCTTTCTTTGTTTTCTCTTCCTTTTCAATGAAATCATTCTTCATAAAAGAAATGTCTTTCCATGTATACCGTGTTTTTTCTCCTGAGTAGATTTGGTTTGGTACATATTTGTCATCTCAAATGTTGTTGTGTGTTGAACATTAGGTGGGAGTCTCAAGGGTATTTCAAGCCAAGCTTCGACCGTGGAGGAGACCCTTTCGTGATGTCCATGCCACCTCCAAATGTCACTGGCTCGCTACATATGGGACATGCAATGTTCGTGACTCTTGAGGTTTGGGAAAGTAAATACAGAGGCTGTTTCCTTTACGAGCTTTGGCTAATAGAAATTTTGACACAGTAGATTCCCGATTCCCCCTCCCCCCCAAAGGAAACAATGGCCTTAAAACGTCCACCATTGAAAGTTGTTTCCTTTATCGGGCCCACATTGATGTTTATTTGTTATCTAACTTGTTCATAAGTTCACACAAACATGGATAAGGGGGAAAACACAAATACCAGGTTGATCCAAAACTTCTGGGGGGCCCAAGAAGTTTTTAGCAATATGCATTCAATTCCTATTTTTTCCTATTGTGTGGTCCACTTGAGCTTTGGACCTGCCTCATTTTTGGGCTCATGCCCTAAAATTAGCTGACATAGCAGATGGACGGTGTGGATAAGCCACATACATCACAGTGGGCCCTACATTTATTTCGCACATGTCCTTGATTTTAGTGTTCAAAAAGCAATTGTCAACGTCAACATTGGGAATGATGTGGTAATTACTTAGGTAACTAATTATTACCTATTTGCAATGTATTTACAGGTTATTTGGAAAATCAAACAGGCCCCTATTAATTTACATGACAAAACCACCCATAAGGGTCACAGCTACAAATTATACATAACATGCATCTTGAGTCTTCAGTTGAAGTGATCTAGATCGTTGATCTCATGGGGCCCACGTTATATAGATTAGATCTAGACTGTTGATCTATGGGCGCCACTTTGGATTGGGGATGCACAGACATCTCATAGACTGGAACATGTTAATCCTTTGATTATTGTACTATTTTATGTTGAATGTCTGTAATGGCATCTACATGTTGCAATCCACAGACACACACACACACACACACATATTTATGTATGTATAATGTATCTATATCTATACTACTATAAAAGGCAAAATAACTCGTTTACAACTTTTACATGAACAAAATACCCTTATTAATTTACACGATGAAACTACCCATATGGGCCACTACGACGAATTATACATAACATGCATCTTGAATCTTTAGTTGAAGTGATCTAGACCATTGATCTCATGGGGCCTACATTATATGGAGTAAATCTAGACCGTCACTCTATGGGCCCCACTTCGGATTGGGGATGCACAAAGATCTCAAAGACTGGAACATGTGAATCCTTTGATCACTGGACCATTTTCTGTTGAATGTCCGTAACCATCTATTTACAGGTCATTGATCAAAGGGTTTGGGTTGTTCATCCAGTTGTACGGCTAGGAGTGTCCTGTCTTAGCCATTTTGTTATTTGAAAAGCCATGCATGGTACATCCACATAATGGTCTGGATCTTGCACACGTGAGCTGGCACATCTGTAGAATCCCAACTGAATGTACTTCGTAGGTGTAGTTGTCGTCCATATTTTCTGCCTTCTACAGTAGTGTGACTGATCTTGGAGGCGGAACTGTATGAGAAGTTTCACTCTCACGGTTTTTTACAGTAAATTGAGTTCTGCCATGTCTGTACATTAGAGTTGGCTGTTGGAAAACATCAGATCCCGAGTGTTTGGTCACTGTCCAGCAAGTGTTCTTTGCTGCAAGTGTTTCACAGGCTTCTGTTTCTCTTCTTTTTGAACTTGTTTTCCCCTTATCTTTAGCTCAGGGGAACTTGCATTTACATCCTCTCCTTTGATGCATACAAACCCTTCTATATTTTTTGTAATAGAATAACACTAAAACTAGACTTCATTAGTAGAAAATGGTGTCCACACTCCACAGCAAAAACATGGGTGTTTTTAGTTGTGTATCATTTCCCACAGGAATAATCCCATCTATAACATCACACTGAAAATTTTCCATCAGGCTGAACCGTCCACTTGATGGCCATTTCTTGGAAGGTCCATCGCTCTAAACTTGGACAGCTTGAGCTATTCAAAACATGTGATCAATGAGCTGTGTGGTGGACATAAATACTGTTGGCCATCATGAAGTGGGCCATTGATAAGACGGTTAGAAACATCTTGACAACATGATTTAGGCTATCTCCCATCAAAGTTGTGGCTTATCAGTTGCGCGGTTTAGATTGATGGGCATGAGCACCATGTACCAAACTACCAATGTAGAGTTACAGTCATAGAGGACTTGGGATCCTCGGATGAAGGGTACGCACCATGATACGGGTATTTTCAATTTGGATGAGTGGATCGAATGTTTCCATGGACCATGATCTACACCATTCATATGTTTTACTTCGATTGGCCATCCCCAAGAATTCCGCCAGACTAGAAGATCCTAGGCACCAATCTCCGACCTTCTTTTTGTGAAATGTGGACCATTGCTGCCTTCTCTTCTTAGTCAACTATTTGCTGGCTACCATACATGGATTGCACGTGCATTTTTGTGTCTGCATTGGGTGGGTGGGGTGGTTGGTGCTTTCACATGGTACTGATGCCACAACTATTAGTGGTGGTATTGAGCTATTGCGGGGTCCACATGGTGTATCTATGACATCCACATGTCCAGTCCTGCAGCTCATCATGATGATTGGGTGCCCCAAAAATCAGGCCAATCCAACCATCGAGTGAGCCACACAATTGAAAACAATATAAAAAATTCAAGTGGTGGGGCTCACCTGATGGTCCAGTTTTGGGGCATTCCATTACCAGGGTAGGGCCCACATATTGGATGAGTTGGATGTCTTACTCGTACCACATACCCCACCACTTGAATTTAGAGGTTTTTAGGCAGTTCTACATTTCTTTCTGTGGTGTGGCCGACCTAAAGATTGGATCGGTCTGGTTTTTACATTGTATGCACATCATGGTTGGGAAAACCTGTTGGTGGGTTGGATGTCATACACACACCACGTGTGATGCACAATCTCTCAGTACCACCACCAATAGACATAGTGGTTGTTTTTTGAAGGACATGGTGGCCATCAATCAGCCCTTTTTCTGCTCGACAACATTCTTGACGCACTCCCCTCTTAACCTCCGATTTTTTGTTAAAAGTTGCCAGCATCCTGGTCACACAGCATTATATTTTTGTCGAGCTCAGAAGCCATGCCAGGGGATGATTAGGTTGGGTTTGTCTAAACAGAAGAGTATCCGTACGAATGACCTGAACGGGCCAATGCAAAATCATGGTGGAAGAGTCTCTGCTGCACAAGAATGAATAGAAGGAGCTAATAGTGAATCATCCCTAAGGGGACCACCACCATAACCATCTATTTGAATGGCTTGAGGAAGGAGAAATCCTGAAGAGGACACATTGCAGGCAGATGAACTTCGAAATTTCAGCATCTGGGAAATTGCAACAGAAAGATGGTTGCCACGACACCGTCTCCCTCTTGACAATAAAACTGCAACACCATCTTATACTTGTATTAGGTTGCAGAGTAACAAAGTGAGTAGACCAAGAAAGGTCTTTTACCACGTACCAGTTACCACACCAACCATCATCCTAAAACATGATACCAGAATGTTCCTCACCTTGAATGTTACTCCCAAATGGAAAGTGCTATCCCACAACACACATCTTTCCATGTCTGAAGCTCCATGTTAATAAGATGCATGGTTAACTATCCGCCCTCCCTAACCCCATCTTGAGACAGGAGAGCTAATACAGGGAATAAGGGCACTAAGGGCAGGCTCATCTTAGGTCTTCTATCCAACATACATTCACTATTATATGTTGAATGCTATGTATGAAGCTCGTGTTCCGTGTTGGCTTTATTGCTGTGGGCTTTGATTAGTTAATTATCTAAGATGTAGATGGTAGACGTTATGTAGGCATTTCAAATTTTTTGCATTTACATCACATCCCATTGTGGGGTTGATCCATTGGCATTTCTAAATATTGGGTTGATCCCTTGTTTACATCTTTTTAACTATGATTTGTGGTTGTGTTAGGATATCATGGTTAGATATTCCCGCATGAAGGGCAGGCCGACACTTTGGCTTCCTGGGACCGATCATGCTGGTATTGCAACTCAGGTTTGTTTCCTAAGCTCTGTTCTAAACATCACTTTGCAATTAGTTATTGGCTTTTGGTGCGATGCCAGTTATTGACGTTTTTAGATCAACTATGGTAAGTGTAAGTTATTTTACTCACTAGGGAACACAATTTAATTTATTTATTTTGGTGAATCTTTTAGAGATTTAATGCCACCTGCAGTGTCACGAGGTTAAAATTTTCATCCAAACTTTCACTTGTGCAATTTTTTGACAAACCCATCCCAGAGCCACAAGGCTGTCAAGAACCCACCCATATCCATTTGCACAGCATTTTTCCAACATAACCAATCCACTTGACTATCCCAACATGAAATCCATGGTGTCCTCTTTCTCCAGTGGACACCCACGAAGTTCACTGAGTCCAGCAATGCCACACCTTTCATGTTTGTACGATATCCGAATCGCAGATTGGTGATAGGCCAGCCTTGAACTACGTTAGGACCTCTGTGTACCAAAGCCAACCAATGAAGCTCCACATCATGATCATCACCCTTCTCAGAAGCCGACCATAGGGCTCTGCCTTGTGAGCACTCTTATGTGTTGTGACTTGTGAGTAAACATAATGCCCTGACTCGTAGGGTACATATGGTAAGAGCCAAAGTGATCACCTGGCCAACTCCATGACTCCTTTGTCCGTTATGCCACAATCTTCCTTTCATGACTCATAGCTGGCACATATCCTTTTGGCCAACCATGAGGCCAACTTAGACCTCTGTGCCCAAATTGCAAAGGTTTCTTGCATTGCACAATCAACCTAGATAGCTTAAGTGACCACAAGTACATCTTTTGAATCCGTAGCTATCCTCATCTACACACAAGGCATGAGACCCCAACCCATATGTTGGAGTTCAGATGCCAATGCTAGCTGACAACACTAAGTCCAGAACATGTATATGCCATCTGCTGTATCCGTAAATGCTGCCTCTAATTGGAGAACTTGATCTGATACTGCATGCCCCATTTGTGAGCTTGATAGCTCTATGGATTCCTACTCAAACAACCGTCTCTGTCCCTTGCCAGTTCACATGTCACACAGACCACCTTACAGTAGCATGATGTTCGTGGAACAAATCTTCACTTTCTCGCAAGAGGCTTCCGCACATCTCAAAGGGTCTAAAGGCTCCGCTAATCAATTATTCTCATGCATGGTAACCCATGCAATTCCTACCTATGCAAAATCAAACTCCAGCTCAATTTACAATGTGTAGTCCTGTCTCGTACCCTGAGCATGAAACTCCCCCAAGCTGCATTGCTAGCAGCAAGCAGATGAAGAGGGATCCTCTGAGCATAAAATGGCTGCATAAAACACCTCCCAGGCCACCTAGGCTGTCTCACAGTCAAAATGGCCACCAATGCTTATACGTTAGAACCTTTTTTTGGTTATATGTTAGAACCTATCCACAACCTTAGTAGCCAGAAGTGCCCGAAGGTAAGTCAAAATCATACTCATTGTTCTTTGACAGTGACACTTCCAAAGCCTTGTCACGCTTATGTCACATTCTTGTAGGCAAATGGCCATGAACACAGGATGTTGTTAATTTAGTCATTTGCCTCACTCTGAAACAAATCTGGCATGGTTCCAAAGTACTTCCGTTGCGGAGTGTTATGTCTATTCCACTACATGGACATGAAAAACATGCTTAAACATGTCTCAAAAAAAAAAGAAAAAAAAAAGTAATGCTAAAACATAACAAACACCATGTGAGATATAAATCATTTTTTTAAAGACAAGCAGTACCAAGTTTTTTTTTTTTTTTTGTTGGTTAAAACTTAGTTATATGTTTTGATTGTTTAATTGTTGAAAAATATAACATATTTTTTTGGGAAAAGATTACGTTAATTTTTTTTTGATAATCAACATGAGCATAACCTCATCCACTTGTGAACTGTATAAATTGCTGAAGATTAAGAGCCCTAATAGATAGCGAACATTTTATGTGTTTTAGATCCTTAAGAAAGAGTGACATGTTGACAACTCTAGCAAGTATGCACCAAGAGATGGCTAGAAGCGAGGTCTGCAAACTTGTCATTTAGACTCGGCACAATCCATCTACAAAATTTGACTCGGGGAGTTGATCAGTGATTTGGTTATGTCACGTTTCTAATTAAATAATTTCTTACAAGAAGGGAAAAGGATTGTGAGCGCATTGTGTGAATTGTAGTTGGACACTTACAAAAAAAAAAAAAAAAACTTTGATAATTTTATTGATGATAGGCCAGAGCCCAAAAGATACCAAAACAAAACCGAAATAAATTACAACTCATGCCAACTTCCGGAAACTTAACAATTATCTTAGAAGCTTTTGCCCGCTCTATTACATTTGATTTAGCCTTGCCAAATACTTGCGCTGGTAGTTGGACACATATCTCCCACAATCCAATAATGGTGGGTGGGGATCTTAAGACACATCTCAAAATGGTCATTTGAAAAATTGCATATTCCCAGTCATCCTTTTAGTGGCATGAGATATGCGCCATTAAAAAAGTGGCAGGGTATATGTGCACGTACAATTTGTGTTGCTCGTTGTGCGCGTCAAGCGCTATTATTGGACATATTGATAATTTTTTTTAAATTTTTTTTAAAGTACTTAATTATTTATAAAATTTATAATCAATTTTGCAAGTCTTGCAGAATTATGGGGAAGCTTAGTTGCATGAATCTTCTAACTAGGTGTTGCACGAAAGATTTCATCCGTATTTTATTGAACTACATTCAAATTGCAACAGGTACCGGGCACGACTCGTGGCTACGGGCTTTAATCAACTACATGGCCTTAATCAAGCCAATGACTACACTAGTGCCTATACGTTAGTGAGACGTTAATAATGCCATCTTTCATTGCTTCTTGACCTTAGTTTCTGGATCCTTCTAACTAGGTTCCCCTCTTGCTTCAAATTGTGCTTCGGACTGTTGCTCCCACTTCCGCTTCCTACGTATTTGTACTTGTTTACATTTTGAAACAAACGCTTCCTTGCTCCCGCACCCGAATATGTCGCCGCTTTGCTTCATGTGTCATGCAACTATATTCTTGACTAAAGAGGTGTGCATGCAACAATCACTCAACTTCGAGGATGTTAGACAACCAAATCTATGTTCGTTGATTCCACAACGCTATTTTTGGTTAACAGGCCGCTCATTCTTGGTTCACCTGCTTTAGTTCCTTTTCTAGGATATGCAGTCATGCTGATTATTCCACACCCACCTACTCTTCTGCTCATTGATGATTGGTGATGACATTGTCCTTATAGCTGTTAGCAACACTTTAGTTTCATCCTTCATCTCTACTCTCGCCTCGTAATTTGATATGGACCTCGGCTTAGGAGCATTATGACCACTATATCACCGGAGATGCTCGCATTGGTGGTTTGTGTTAAGGAATAATGTGTACTATTGGGCATTCTTGTAATCTCTATGCCTTGCAAGGGTGTTCCTGTAATTGTAGTTCTTGAAGCATCTTAGGTAGTAAACTTTTAGATAGGATTGAGAAGATATCTAAGATCTCTCCCGAAAAGATGGATAACATCTCTAGAATCTTCTCAAATAGATGATGCAGGACATGAAATGTGAGATTTCAGGCTTAAAATCACTTTCCCCCTACAGCCAGTTTCCAGAATCTGGACCTATAGGAGGGCTGAAACTTCGGCAGAGTACTACGCCTCGACCTTACGTCGGATCATCGTCAAACTTGGAGGGATTGGAGGTCTCCCCTGGCCGACTAAGGCCTAGGTGTCACTTTGGGGAGGCGGTCTTCCATCACACATGCGGCCAACCCACCCCCGCACGTGTGTAAGCCCCGGGCCATCATTTGCACGCATGAGCTTTCTCCGGGTCAGGTTTTCCTCTTTCCTTTGCTATTTCCTAAACCCTAGCCTTAGTTTGTATTAACCCTAATTTCTCTGGGTCAGGTTTTCCTCTTTTCCTTCCTATTTCCTAAATCTGAGCCTTAGTTTGCATTAGCCCTAATTTATTTGCCTCTTTTTTCACCATAGGGTTCCTTGAATTGAGATTGGGGAATCCCTTGGATTAGGGACTGTTTGCTATGCATGTGTGGTTGATTTCTATTTCCCTTTGAACATCATTTGGTTTATAATTTTTATTGGTCCAGTCTTAGCCTATGTAGGCCTGGACCCGCATAGATTCCCCTTTACTTGAATGTTTGGACTTTTTATGTGGGATATGGAATTTGTGTAACCTAAAATATGAAATCAATCCGATGAGTGGGCCACGATCATGAGATCCCATGATGGGCTTTTCTTGACTATCGGCCCACCCTTTTGAACCAAAACTTTGTCTTTTAGCTAGGATGCCCTCCCTGGACGTCGTCATCGAGCCAGATCGATGGTGGGGCCCTCCTTCTGTGTATGTACGTGCGTAGGGTGGGTGGTGTGCGTGCGCGTGTGCGCATGATGTCCCCATCAATAGACTTGAAAACTTTGTTGCACGGTCCTACTAATTACGTGCTGCTCCCACTTTGAATTGTGCTTCGTTTCCTCCTCACATTTCCTACCTATTTATACGTAAAAAACTTTTTGAAACAAAACCATGCCCTCTTCCACAACTGAATCTGTCAGCACTTCAATTCATGCTTCGTGCTACTTGAGAAGTCTACAATTATTGTACCTTTGTATTCATTCCCTCAAAGAAATAATTCTATCCTTAAAGCCCTACGTGTGGTCATGTGTCGAAGTGGCATCTTGTCCAAGATCTAGGCCATTCTCATGGTGCTTCTTATGTGAATTTCCTTGCTTTAAAGAAAAGGGTTGTTCCATTTTCTGGTTGGCCACACATGTACCAGAAAAGTCTATTTTCAACATGCATGTGTTGACCACTTGATCAGTGGGCTGGTCAGGTTTTTAGGATGGGAAATATCCACTAAGAGGGTCTTTAGATGAATGTCCGAAATCCCACACAAATGTGCCAGGTTGTCACACGTACGAGCATGTTGGTTTGGCTGCTCGGAGCTGCTAGTCCTTCAACACCCCTATGGTGTTGAGATTGGTTGACTTTGTCATCCTTGTTCCCACTTCCAATTCTTTGGCGCTTGAATATGGTGCATCTGCATTTTGGAATTAGCAATTTAGCATCATCACCACAGAAAGGTGTGCCAAGCCAGCATGTGAGAAGAAGAAGATGAAGACAATATACATAACTGTTAAGAGGGATGTTCTATTTGATTTTTCTAACACTTCATCATTTTTTTTCTCCACATTGATGAGTTTGTTGTGTTAAACCTCTTAAACTTCTATGCTAACACTATTATTTCAATTACTCATTCATGAATTTGCTACATTATACTTATACCTTTTAAACTTGTCTGTTGACACTACTATTTCAGTTAGTTGTGGAAAGAATGCTTGCATCTGAAGGCATAAAAAGGACTGACTTAAGTAGGGATGAGTTCATAAGTCGAGTTTGGGAGTGGAAAGAGAAGTATGTTTTTTTAGTTATTCCATTTGTTTGTCTTCTGAAGAGTTTGCAAACTGTCCTTTATGTTACTGTCAATTTGTCTGTAGTATTTTAATGTGCTTCGCAATTTTTTTTCTTAAGCTTTCTTATCTCCTCAAGATTGTATTAGTCCAATCACCGTCCTTTATGTAACTGTCAATTTGTTTGTAGTATTTTAATGTGCTTCGCAAATTTTTTTCTCTTAAGCTTTCTTATCTCCTTAAGATTGTATTTGTCCAATATGATTGGTGCTTGATATCTTCTTTTTCATTTTCTTTGCAGTTTTCAACCGTTGTGTATTTGTTATGTAATTATATTTGCTAATTTTGTGCTCTTTTTGCCTCATAATGTGTGTTCTCTTTTCCTCTTGTTTCTTTTGATTACTAATTATGCAAAGTATTCTCGCATAATTGTCTAATCATTCATATTAAAAGCTACATATACTTGCTTGTAATGAGGATCATTCTTCTTAATCCTCCAAGGGCCTGTTTGGATGCATGAAATTAGTCAATTCATGAATTAGAAAGTTCATTAATTGGTATTTTCATGAGGTTCGCAGTTCATTAATTAGCAAATTTGTTGTTTGGTTTTTCTTGCCAAATTCACGATTTTCTAGATTTATTGTTTGGTTGTTTAAATTTTAGTAGAGAGGTTTCACCTCCCTTGAAATCAGTTAGGATTTGGTTGTTCAAATCATCCAATCAATGATCCTCAAAATTACTGATCATCAAGTTTGGTGTCTAATTTGTTGGTTCATGTTAAGGCTGCCATGGGCAGTGTTCTTTTCTGATGTGTTGTGCTAGGGGTTGTATTCTTTGTCCGCCTTTGTGGCATTTCAATAAATTTGTTGTTGCCTCTCAAAAAAATTTTTTAAAAAAAAAAAAAAGAAGGAGAAGATCGAACTCAAGTATATATAAACTGCTCCAGTAATGGATCTAAGCCATCCATCATTCATCCCACCCTTGATGGAATGATTCGAAAACATTCAATTAATGGATAGAAATAGATGGTCCCTATTGATTGTAATAGAGAAACATTCAATCATTAATCTTGGCTGTCCATTATGTGGGGCCCACCTCTGATTGTCTCTTTAAAATCACTCCAATATGATGATTCTAACCATCCAACCAATGTTTGGGAAATGCATGACATTATTTATTATAGTATAAGAGGTCCTATCAGTGTTCTAGGCTATTTGTCAAGTGGGGCCCATCTTTTGTTGTCGATCCCTCCTAAAAGATCACTTTGATTGCATGGTTCAAACCATCATATCAATTATTGATCATCCATATCTACTGTACCATAAAAACGTCTAAACATTGTCCATCATGTGGGCCCACCGTTGAATCATCTATCCCTCTTATACATGTTTTGGATTGTCCATCATGTGGGACCCACCATTGATTGCTCATCCCTCTTAAATGTCACTTTCGTCTGATGATTCTAAACAGTCGACCAATGACCAGGGAAATGACCAATTTATATCAATTATAAAAGAGAAGCGTTGATAATTGATCTACACCATCCATCATGGTGGCCCCACCTTTAATTGCTCATCTTTCTTAAGAGTCACTTTGATCGGATGATCCCAACCATCTGATTAATGGTTGAAAAGATGCATATTGATTATAGAAAAGGAGGTCTAGTTGTTGATATGGACCATCAATGACATGGGGCCAATGTTGATTCCCATCCCCCTAGAAAATTGTTTTGATATAATTAAGGATCCTAACCATTCAATCAATTGATGGGAAATGGTTGGTCCAATTTTACTATACCAGGAAATGTCCTATTTGTGATATGAACCTCCATGCAGGGCCGACCTTTCATTGCCGATCCCTCCTATAAATCATTTTGATCGGATGATCCTAACTACGGATCGATGTGTACAAAATGGATGATCCACATTTACTATACGAGAAAAAAGGTATAATTATTATCTGTCATATGGGGTCTACCTTTGATGCTCATCACTTTACAAAAATTACTTTGATTTGATGATGCTAACCATCTAAGAAATGACTCGGAAACTTCATGTCCCATATTGATTATACTAGAAAGGGTGGGTCATTGGTTGGCCCTTTCATCATGTTGGGTTCGCCTTGATGCTTATCCCTCTCAAACATCATTTTGATGAATGATTATAGCCATTCAATTAATGGTTACAAAATGGATGTTTAGTAGAGGGCGGGAACAATTCTCAAGCTTAACCTTTGAAAGTTCTTGATTTCCCAACTTTGTGAATTGGAGAATTTGAACTTTAAATTGCAAAGTTCATGATTTATGCCCTCTTGCTAATTGGGCAATTGGTGAATTAATTAATTAATTAATATTTTTGAATATTGTGAATTTATTAATTAAGGCTAACCCAAACACAATTACATAATTCATGCATTTTGTAATTAAAATTTGTCAAATTAATGAATTTGATGTGCATCCAAACAAGCCCTTAGCATCTGCCTCGTTGGAATCTTTTATCCTGGGAAGCCCTAAATGGGCAAGATTAACTACTCTTTCATCCTCAAATGTACCATCAACTCTGCAAGTTGGGGTCACCTTTGAGCTACCATCGGAGTATAATTTGGTGGAGACGCTTGGAAGAGCCACCCACGTTTTCTAGCCTTTGATTTTTTCTATGTACCTCCATTACTGCCTTACAGTTTAATTTGAAATAAAGAAGCTAGCTTAATTCTTCTATTCTTGTACATGGATGATTTGACATATGAAAATTATAGGGCTTCGATCTTTGGTTTTCTTGAATTCCCTTGTGGAAGTTCATATTAGAAAAGCCAGTAGTAGAAGAATTGAGTCCCCTTATACCCTTCAAAAAACCCGTTTCGAGATTTCTTATCTATTTTTTAAGTTTGCTCAATTGGTTTGGTCAATAGTCCACTTAGCTGATGTTCACATTGCCTAATCGTCTTGCCAAGTTAGTGAACACTGACTTTTGAAACTTTCTCCAATAATTGTATGTAAAAGTTTGTTGAGGAACCCTAACGAAGTTCAGATAATTCAAATTGAAAACCATATGTGCCTTCCCATGTCCTTCTTGCCTTTTGCCTTAGTTTTTATTTTAGATTCTATAAATTTTATATGTTTTTCTGACATCCTGTTGGAGTACTTGCTTTGCTTCTTCAAAGAATCGGGATGCCGCTCAAGCATTACTTGATAATTTTGGGATGCACGTGCATCTGAATTTTTAGTATTTCTTACCATAACAAATTAGGAGACCTGATTTGGCTTGTTAATTTGCACGTAGGTGCTTTGTGCTGTTATATGCTATTGCTAGTTTCATTCATTTTAGAGTTTGGACATGATGGCTAATGAAGTATGAAAACATTTGGTATTGCTGACTTTACCTCATTGCTCAAAAAAGATGCTTTTCCCTGATCAATTGGAAATAATGGCTCTGTAGATAGATCTTTGCTCCATTTTAGCTGGCACTACATTTATTTCCTGGGCATATGGCTCATTTGCTGGATTTTTCTGTGTTCTTTTGTTTTCAGGTATGGTGGAACCATTACAAATCAGATTAAGAGATTGGGTGCATCTTGTGATTGGACTAGAGAGCACTTCACCCTTGATGAGCAGCTAAGTCGTAAGACAGTTTTCTATATAATAAATTTCCTTGAATTAGACAATGAGTGTATCTCTGATTTTTATTTAACAATATGTATATTTGAATGCGAGAGAGGAGTCCAAGAAATTCATTTTTGATGGGCCTCATGCCTGAATAGTCAATCAGACCTCACATTTTTTTTCTTCCTTTTTAGGAAATTCATATGGTATGTTAGAATCAGAGCATTTGTTGGAGCTTGATTTAATGCTTGATTTGTGTTTGTTATTCTCTGTGCTTATTAATAAAAGTTACATGTCTGTCTTTTGCAACTATGATAACTACAATATTTTTCTCTTTATTTGAGCAACATTTTCTACAACTTGGTTTTATCTCGAGTTCCTGTATTTTTGTTTTGAAACTATGCGTCTCAATGGTTGCAGGTGCAGTTATTGAGGCCTTCGTCAGGCTTCATGAGAAGGGCCTAATTTATCAAGGTACACAAGGGTCTTATGCATCATTGTGATAACCCTGGTTATTTGTTTGTTTACAAGCAAATAAAATTCATTTGGAAGTTAGGTCTCACTCTCACCTATGAGTTGCAAGATTTTGTTTGAGTTAATCTTAAAGGGAATTATATGTTGGCTGCATAATACATGCCCCTTTTAATTTAGTTATTGTTGACACATTTGTTTTACTCCATTTTGCTCCTGGTGTAAATGTCTATGACTTCTGATGATTGGGTTGCTTGGTCACAAATGGTCCTTACTGGCTTTATTACCTCTTGTAATTACCAAACATAATGGTTCACAGTTTGTCTTCTGGAAATGACAAGTACCATTTGATCGAAGTTAAGATCTAATGCATCTCCCATATAGAACTGTCTCTGCACTCATTCTTTTATTATGCAGAAGATTCACGTACTTTTGATGGAAAATACCTCATGGTATCTTTATCAATCTCAAATGTCTCTTGTACTTGGTGATATCACCTAATTGTTACTTGGTCGAGTTTCATATTGTACCAGGTGTAATAGGCTAGGCCTACCTTCCACACATAATATGGGAAGTACCCAATTGGTCTTTGATGCAATTGTAGTGAGCATGGGGAATGCTTCTCCGAGGGAAGTTCTATATCTGAAGAAAGGAAATCTGATTATTATGAAATATCGGAATATTGAAATATTGCTGTTCTTTCAAAAAATGGGCATGTAGCAATATGCAGATATATGATATCATCCGTCATGAAGATAAATGGATGCATTTCTTGAGGATTGTGGAGGTGACTACTGCATGTATATATAATTGACAAGGACCTTGTCTTTTGCACCTCGATCTCTACTTATCCAAGATGGATCCATGTTTCAAAAGTCCTCTGTTCCTCTGGACAAGGGCCATCTTATTGTGCATAATACTGAGTCTAGATGGACATGGAACATGCATGGTTAACAAAGTTTGTAAAGCATGCCATCATTGTAATTCCTTCAAAACATTCCTGCAAGTTCTGATGAATTGAAATATTCCGTCAGATTACATCCCTAATCACATGGACTTTGTAAAGGAATTCTTCAAGAGAGGTTGACTATCTTTGGATCTGGGGGCTTTGTTTATTGCCATTATTCCGAAGAAAGTAGTGGACTCAAAAGATTTCAGGCCTATGAGTCTTCCCGAGAGATAACTTTGTTTGCTTTTAAGTTATTCAATGGGTAAACATGATAGGAATGGTAGGCAGCTTTGGTCCTCTCAGTAGTAGTGCATGTCAGAATGTTTCAAGTTTACACGTGGTCCACTTTGGATTTTGTGTTCTTGAAACTATATGTAAATATTTAAAGTTGTACTATTTGGTGTTACTAAGAGACATCCATGTAATCCTATATGATCTGTTTTAATTTTCTTTGAAAGTTTTTTTTAGAGGTAACATAAATTCTATTACAAGAAGAGAAGGCAAAGATGAGGATTTGACTTCTAGTCTTTACAAATACAAGTAGACACAAGGAATCAAAATTTTTGAAAGAGCATCTGACAAACAGCCCATAGAAAAAAAGAGCATATGGAAAACAAACTAATGGTCGAGCCCCAAGAAATCACATCAAACTTGGCCTTCCTGAATGCTTCATTCAGATTGTGGAGATGGTTGTCAAAATGTATGTCATTGCGATCAGCCCAAATTGACCACAGACCCATGCTGAGTGAGAATCTTGACAAACTTCTTTTAGGACCAGCTCCACCCTTGTGTGGCCCGCACCAAGCAAAAAGACCCAATCAAAGCGGGCATTACCCAAGAACACTGCGAAAGATCAAGAATCTTTTGCAAACCTCCATAGCAAAGGTAAAATGCATGAATAGTGATCCACTAACATAGCATCCTAAAGGCACAAAATACACATATTTGTAATTATCATATACCTTTTCTAAAGATTCTTGATTGTGAAGATCAAGAACCTTCTCCAAGCCTCCGTAGCAAAGGTAAAATGCATGAATAAGTGATCCATTGACTTAGCATCCTGAAGGCACAAAATACACACATTTGTAATTATCATATACCTTTTTCTAAAGATTCTTGATTGTGAGCACTTTACTATTACCCATTAATCATCTGAAGGCAATAACTCAAGCAGTCCTCTGTATGACCAAATAAATTCCTCCGGCTCATGGAGCTCTCAAGGAGAGAGATCAAATTGCCATGTAGAATGAACTGATAGAAAATCTTCATGAGCTTTCCTAATGCAGGGACATATGATGACCTAATCCTAGATGCATGTATAATCAGGTTAAAGAATGTTCGAATAAATACATGAATCAACTAACCTTTTCCAATCAAACGGATTAGGTAAATTTCAACACAAAGATGAGGTCATTCCATTAGGATCATGCCCCTTAGCATAAAATCGCGTAAACAGTAAAAATGGAGGACCTAGGGATATGAAGATATCCTAGATCTAGCATAAATCAGTCCACGGTCAAGTTTAGATCTGATTCTACTGACTAACCATCATTCTTTTCCGTTCAAACTAGAAAGGGGATATCCAGGGAGGAACGAAAGGGGTGAAGAATGAAGGGTTCAAGATGAAGAAAGTACATGTCCTTTTGTTGTCAAAAGAAAAGGAGGAGGATGATTCTTACCTTTTTCCTACACCTTGAAGATCTAGAAAAAAGGAAACCTGAAATCGGAGTGGTAAGGGCCAATCCTGAAACTCTAATTTGTTGAATAAAGAGGAAGAAAAAAAATACGAATTTCTATTCATTCAATAATAATCAAAATAGAGTTTCTCACAACGTATATATACACTATGGAAAAAGTAAAAGTGCAATAAAGCCCCTAAAAACAAGAAAAATAATAAAAGACGAAAAAAAGAGAAAGTGCAATAAAGCCCCTGAAACAAGAAAAAAGAACAAAAGCGCCTAAAACTAAAACACTCGTGTGGTAGAGTGTGAAATCTGACCCATGGATCTATGGTCAGGGTGCGGTCATGCCGCTCCTACACTTGTAGCGCGTCAAAAAATGGGTCCGATGGAACCAATGTCTATCCACATCAACTCATCCGCTCCGGTACTCTGTCGGTGACGCCTCCTCCTTTGGTACACTCTAAAGGGTGCACCATTGATGTCTGCATCATTTCCAATCTCCAAACTCAATCATCCTAGTCAGACAAGGAGGCAAGCATTGCCAAAAAGTCTAACAATCGCACCATCTCGAACTCGAATGTCAGGTGGGAATCTGAGCCATTTGGCCCCCTAACATATCAAAGCATTGGGAGATAAAACATCTCCTTATCAGCCACAACAAAAGCCAGCCTAGGGAAAAGCATTGGGAGTTCAAGTGTTTTTACCCACTAAATAAGGAACTTCCTTGAATAAATCCAGGAGTTTGAAAATAGCCTCCAAAGCACTTAAAGCTTTGTAGATAGAAGAGGATTTTGTAAACTAGCTCCCTCAACCACCTCACATTTGCAAAGAGGTAATAGGGCTTCCATTGGCTATAATCTTTCACCTCATGTCTCTACAACCACTTCCCCATTAAGTCAACATTCATAGTTTTCATGTCCCCAATTTTGCCTCCTCTCACTATTTGGCCATGAGGTGGAATTTATCGTTATCTTCTGAGCCTATCCATAGGAAGTTCCTTCTAATCTTTTCCAATCTACCAAGCACGAAGTCCGGGCACTAGAATAAGGACATGAAGTACAAAGGCATGTTGACATGACCTCCTTGATAAGAATAATTCTACCATTATATTGCAAATATCTGCACTTCCAGCTTGAGAGCTTTCAATTCTCTCAACAACCTTGTCCCACAAATGCTTTGTTGGCTTACCAACTCACAATGGGAGGCTAGAATAAGATGAATGATAGCTTTCTTTATAGCCAAACACACTTGTAAATCTCACGACTTCATCAAGATCCAGCTTGACACCCAAAATCTCGCTCTTTTTGGATGTTGTTTTTTAGACCTGACACACCTCAACGTGTCGAATAACCTTAGATTGTTAACTCGTGGAACCTTGGCATCACAATTTAGAAGAGTATCAGTGGCAAATTGGAGATGAAAAATTTGAAGACTAGCATTTCCCACTCCATATCCTTGTATAAAACCATTGATCATGCTTTCTCCAACATCGTGATGAGAGCCTCTGCAATGACTACAGAGAGGAAGAAGGACAATGTGTCACCTCACTACAACTCTCTTGAACCCTAAAGAAGCCTTGAGGTGAGCCATTTACCAACACCACACTCCTGTATTCATTTCCCCCAATCTTTCCAACGTATAATGAAGAAACTTCTAGTTGACATGTCCATTTGCCCTCTCCTTGTCAAGCTTGCAGGTAACCCACTTGTTCCTTCCTTGTGTCATGAACTAGTGCATTCATAAGCAATCAAGGCACCATTCAGAATTTGGTTGCCAGGAATGAACGTCCTTTCCTTTGAGCCTTGTAAATAACATTCTGGTGCACTTAATTAAATTTGGAAGCAAGAATCTTTAGTATTTTATACGAACCACCAACAAGTTGATAGGTCTAAATTCCTTTAAACATTCAACCCATTTTTTCTTCGGTATGAGAGTAATGAAAGATCCCCCACCTCTTTCGAGAGAGGATGTATTTTGAAGAAATAAATGAACACCAACAAATCAACTTTCATTTCCTCTGAGAAAATTTGGGAACCTAACTGGCGCAAGCACCTCCCCTTCCCCTTTTAATCCAAGTAGCCAAGGAATGTTGCTGCCATGTAATTTCCTCTTCCTTCAATTATTTTTATTTTGTAACTTTAATCAAGACTGTAAAATTGTCCTCCTCGACAAATGCTCAGATTCCTCCTTTAAATCCAACACACGTATAAAATTATATCTTTTAGCTTACTATACTTGACCAAATTGATTTCTTCCATTTCTTGATCTTTCCTTTGAAAAGTTTGAGTTTAGCTAGCTTATAACCTCCCCAACCGTCCACCTTAAAAGCTCTCCACACTGCATGACTTTCTAGGGAATCCCTTCTTCCTTGAGTCACATGAATTTGAACCTAAAGGGCAATCCTCCTCTTTGGAATCCAGAATAACAGGACGATGATATGAAATTGGGCAAGGAAGTCCACTTTTTCCCACTAATGGGAACTACACTCAATCCTTTGAGACCTAACAAATCTGTCAAGCTTTGCCATTGCCAGATGGTCTTTGTTATATTAGACCATGTGAATTTCACTCCACCCATAAGAAGATCAATAAACTTATTTCTGTCCACCCAATCCAAGAATTCCCTCATACTTTTTGGAATGTGGCTCCCATCTAAATTTTCATAGGAGAATATGATCTTGTTAAATTCTCCTCCCACACACCAAGGAACCTCTCACCCACTTCTCACACTATCCAGCTCAAGCCAAAAAGCATTGTGACAACTAGACTAGTTTGGACAATAAACTGCAAAGAAAACCCATATTTATCCATTTTGCCATATTCTTCAATAGGACTAATACAAAAAAAAATAAAAAATTCTTGCTCACCAGCTCTCTTTAGACCAGAGATTGGCAGTTCCAAATAATCACAATGCTTCCCACAACTCCTATGACATCCATAGGGACCCAATCCTTGTTCCAACTCCCCACAACAAGTCAAGAACACCTTTATCCAGAGATTGGATTTTCATCTCTTGAAAATGGTATCACTTGAGCCTTTTGATGCCTAGAAACTCCTTTGATTTGGGCTCATTTTTGGGGACCTACCAGTATCCTAACATTCCAAGATACAATCTTCACTAGGAATGGAAATTCTCCACTTGCCCCTTTTATCCCCTTTGAAGAGTCGTCTCTTTTATCGTAGTTAACTGTCAAAACCAATCCGTATATACTGTTTGTTGTTTTCCTTGATTGAATCAACTTGGTCTTGTTTTTGGGTTCTGCTTTGATGAGGGCATCTGAGCATCTACAGGAGTTTATCGAAGGAGGAAAGATGATGCCCCAGCCCTAGCCCCAGCTTCATTCTAGTTGGATGATCATTAGATGGGGCCTAGTGGACCCAATTCGAGTTTTTAGCTGCGTTAAAGACTTCAATGCATGTTTGTGCATCTTTGAAGACCCCACACTGGGAAGATGCATGTGGGTTGCTTATTTAGAATTGATTGATATGTCTTTGTACTGTTTGGCCGTCACCTAGCTTGACTTGGACCACAACTGGATGTTACAAATGTAGATCTCTTGGACTCATCACTTTGGTGATTCAGACCGTTGGATATGTTAGGAGACTCGGGTTTAGGTGTATGGACACTTTAGTCTGCACATTCGAGCCATGGACATGTTGGACCGCATTCATCCAGGTCGTTGATCATGTGTGGATGTGTGGATGTACCTGTTGCACGTTGGAGATCATCCTCGTGCCGTGTAACACTTCTTTATTTCTGCTTTATTTTTCAGTTTTATTTTAGGTTATTAGAGATTTATGTTTTGATCTTGACCATTAATAGAATTGGACGGTCAAGAATAGCTCTAGACTTAGGGTTTGCTTAGGTTTTCTTATATATACTTGTTTGAGACTTAAGACTGAGATTATGGACATATTGAATGAAATTTCTCTACATTGTTTCTTTGAGTAAGAAAAATTCCTGTGAATGGAATTTGGTGTGAAGCTATTGGAGTGATTCCAAGCTATCCTTCTTATTCCTAATTTCCTATCAAGGTATTTCTTTCTTGTCTCTCTAAAACCCTCCTTTTTTTTTTTGTTTTTTTCCATTGAATATTTTTTTCTCCTTTCTTAAACCCTAACTCCATCATCATCGACCCAATTCATCATTGACCAAACTGACCCAGCCCCACCACACCATTCGTATGACTGTACGGACGTGCCCGTACATTGCATGGACCTGCCGTCTGTACAACCAAAGAGCCTCCCCCTCATTGATCCTTTCTCTTCTTCTCTATTTTATAAAACCCTAACTCTAACCCTAGCCTTTTATAAAATCCTAAAATTTTCAATTTCTTGATTTTCAAACCCAAACCCTAATCCATTCAAACCTTAGCAAAGCGTAGGTGAATCAACGAATATAGAACAAATCTTATGCTAGATGAAGTTCTACCTTCCACTGGGCCATGCCTGATCAATAGCCTTAATGATCTATTTGGCGGGATTGTGATGTGGCCTTGAACTTGAGCTTAATTGAATATTTGATTTCTTTAAATTTGTGGTAGATTGGCTTTATTTTATGCTTTGATTTACTCTAGTAATCTGTTAATTTATATGTTTGCATCATCCTAGTTTAGGCCATTCGTCCTGCATCACACTCTCCTCAGCAACCAACTCACAATCCCCATAAAAAACCCCGACCACTTCATGTGCCCCATGGCTTCTTTCGTCCACCACATCATTGAACCATGCTCACCTTGTCCACTTGCCGTACTGTGAGTTGTTAGACTCCACATATTTGAAACAATCCATGTTCAATTTTTTTGAAACATAGTCCATGTTCAGTTTTATGGGAACGTTGTGTTTGTTATTATCACTGAACTTCAATTTTTAAATAATGCTTTTATTTTTTTAATACAACACCATGGTGGACGAGGAAGGTGGTAGTTGGTAATGGTAATGTGATGCAGGACATGAAAATTAAATATGATATGCAAGATTTCAGGCTTTAGATCATACTAATTCAAACAATCACATAATAATTCCACATCTTACACAAAAGCTCAAGCATTCAAACAAGAGGAATCTGCACGGGTCCAGGCCTACACAGGCTAGGGCTGGATGCCTGGATCTGTAAAAAATTATAAACCAAATGATGCTCAAAGATAAGTAATAATCATCCACACATGCACAACAATTGGTCCCTAATCCAAGGGATTCACCAATTTCAATTCAAGGAACCCTAGAGTGAGAAAAGGGGCAAATAAATTAAGGATAATGCAATCTAGGGTTAGAGTTTATGAAAACAGGTATAAGAGGGTAAAATCAGAAGAAAACTTGAACCGGAAGACAGTTCCTGCGTGCGGACAGCGGGTCAGGCCTGACGCACATGTGCAGGGGCCTGGCCGCACGTGCAAGGGGGTCCCACACCTAGAAACTGACTCATTGGCTCTGGTCGGCCAGGGGTGGGCACCAAACCCCCCAAGTTTCGGGTCGATCCGAGTTACGGGCTGTGTGTGGTGCTTCGCCGAAGTTTCTGTCCTCCTGTAGGGCCAGATTCTGGAAACTGGCTGTAGGGAGAAGATCTACTGCAAAAACTAATGGATTCGAGGCGAGGATGGTTGTAGAAGGTGAGAAGTATGGATGATAGGCGATAGGGGCGGATTGGGATAGATGTGACTTCGCACCACAGTAGTTAGCCCTTCGATGAAGGGAGGGCTTCGCACCCAATTGGATTTTCCACAACTCAGGAACTTAGAGGAGTAGAAAAAAACGCAGGAATTTTTTTTATTAATCTTCAATGAATAGAAAAGCTACAAGGGGTGCCTATTTATAAGAAAAAACCTATACCCTAAACTCGCGCCATCTGCACAAACTATTACTTGGCGATGAAGTAAACCAAAATAAAAACTAATTAAAGAAATCTAATCCGTCCATGATATTCTAAATAACATTATTAAGCAAAACCTAAAATATGAGATCAATCAGACTAGTGGGTCACGATCATGAGATCTCATGATGGGCTTTACTTGACTATCGGGCCCATTCTAACGAACCAAAACTCCGTCTTCTAACTAAGAGGCCCTCCCTAGACGTCGTCATCGATCTATATCGACGGTGGGGCCCTCCTTCTCCTGGCGTACATGAGTAGGGGGGGCGGTGTGCGTGTGCGTATGCGCGTGATGTCCCCATCATAATGTGCTAGTATGGCGACGCTCAGGACAAAATTAACTAAAATTCAATTGCTTGGTTTATTATACCATTTTTTCCCCAAATGGGGACCATCATATGCAATCTTCGTACAAATTGTGCACTATATGTGCCCGAAAATCTGGGATTGTTTATTCGATTTATCTTCATGGTTGTACAGTAAATTATTGAAACAAATTCTCTAGACTAGACTGCCTTGTGTGGTCCTTCATTTCCTTGGCATCTAATATTCTTTAGGAGAAATGGAACTGAACCTGTAAAAAGAGATGTAATGATTTGTCTTTGATATTCTGCTAGTAATAATCTTCTTTTTCAGGATCTTACATGGTCAACTGGTCTCCTAATCTTCAGACTGCAGTCTCGGACTTGGTATGCTATCTTTTGATGGATATCGAACTCTGCTGTTCTATAATGGTGTGTTGTATCTTAAAAATTGAGTGAGTGTATATATCTAGGGAATGACTATTTACTCCCGTTCTTATTGACAGATACATGCTTTCTCACAACTTTTGCTGATAGTACAAATTTGTACCATTGTATTACCAAAACTAGAAAGAGAAGGGTACATCTACCTACCACGGGGTGTTAATTCAGTTTTGGTGGATGACGATTATAGCCAGCCAATTCTGTAGCTTCTCAGCTATTTATGTATCTGTCAAATATCACACACAAAGTGTATTGCATTAATGAGATCTTTTATTTTTCCATAAGCAATGCTTTAATTTTACTTTTTTTCAGTTAGTTTTCCTTAAAAGTGTTTCAAGTTTATGTACCGTGTGTGAACCTGTGGCAATCATTGCACCTAGGTAAGCCATAGAAAGTTGAAGCCTAGCTCGAACTTTCTGTTGTATAGTTCTAATATGTTGTTATGTGAGGTACTTATGTGCTCTTTTAACTTTCATTTATGATCATGATCTTAGGAGTCTCAGTTCTGGACTGCAGTCAATTCTGAGTTGTTGATTCACTCCGCAGTTGTTGGTTGTGGAAACACTCGGGATTTTCCTGCAATGCGTACCTTCCATGGTACATCTTTGGCTTGAGATTTTTAGTGGTTGGGTGATTCTTAATGCATGGAGATCCACATTTCTACAAATAGTGCTGAATTGTCCGCTCTCATTTGCAGCTTTTGTAATGCAGTGTTGCCTAATAGCATGTCTAAGATTTACTTGAACAAGTGTGGTTTCGATCTGCTATTTACTTTATTTAAGCTAATTCATCATTTGATGTGAAACTTGCTTATTTGTGCTCAGGAAGTCGAGTATTCTGAAGAGCCTGGTTCTCTTTATTACATCAAGTATCGTGTTGCGGGAGGTTCTAGGTACTTGTCAATTTCATAGCCATACTTTTTGGTTTCCTTCATCACCACCATCACCAACACCAACACCAACATCACTATCACCACCTTCATCATCGTCATCAAATTTACAGCCGTACTTGCTGGTTTTCATCATCACCCTCACCACCACCACCACCACCACCACCACCACCATCATCATGCAATGTTTTCAGTATGGTTATCAACAGACGTTTCAGAATCCAGCACGAATGTATTGCTTGTGTTTTTCATACGTCCTTTTGTTTTCATAATTTTCCATTGGATTTATAAATGAAAACTGATATCATCATTAAAAAAAACTAATTTATTTTTATTATTGGATATTTTTAATTAAAAATATTTTTCTTTAAAAAAAAAATTCAAAAACCTCCATCAATCTGTAGATCAGCCTCCAACATGTTCAATGTAATTTTTCTATACTCTAATTGCAATTTAAATAGGTGAAATGGGGAAAATTGTGGGCTTGGCATAGAGGAGGTTTGATTATTAAGGATGGGGTTCACTAGCACACGTCCCTACTGGCGGTGTGGTGGGCTGTTTGAGCTGAGAGGAACGGCCGTTGCTTAATAATTCTTCTTCTTCTTCTGTTGATAGGTTTTGGCCCGTATTTTGCCTCTCGTTTTTGAGTTGGCTTCCTTTGTGAAATCTTTTGATTGTTAGCCCTTCTCTCATTTTCCCCTTTCTCATTTCCTGTTTTCTTTTCTTGCCGGTTTTTTCGGTGTGCCTTTAATAAAATTCCATTATCCTTCAAAAAAGTGGAAAATTGTGGATTTTCCCAGTTTCCTCCATTCTTTTTTCCAAATTCTCAAATTGAGTGTAATTGATATTAAGATGAGCCAACACTCATAAACACTTGCAAATTAAGGATAAATAACTGTTGATTAATTTATTTTTTTGTTATTTTTTAATTAAAAAATATTTTTTAAAATCCAAATCTCCGTTAATCGATAACACGTGCAATGTGATTTAAAAATTTTTTTTTTTTTCATATTCTAATCACAATTTAAAAGGGTGAAATGGGGGAAATTTCAGATTTTCTTCAATTTCCCCCATTTCCCCCAAATTCCCAAATCGGAGGTTGAAATCCATGATTGAGCATGCAAAACATGGATTTGTATCTTAGTTCTAGTGGTTCTGAGTTATTTACAGTAAAAAATGGATTAAAATCGAAATATTTCTCAATGGTTGAAAATCGGGCTTACCTTTTGTCTGATCTCAAATTTTGCACGAAAGTCCGGTTGTTTCTCCAAAAAATGGAAGATGAATAGTTGGAATTACCTCAATAATGGATTACAAGCAAAAGATTTGTGGAAAAATGAGATTTTTTAGGGTTTTGGGGGATTTTTTGAGAAAAAACAGAAGGGGGCTGTCGGTTGAGAATGTGTTGATGATACTATTGAATGTATGGTCAATACCAAGTAGTATATAACATGAGATATTTTGAAAATATTGCATTATATGGACACATCGCCGATACATTGCGATATTTGACGATATTTCGTCTATGGACTTCTAGGCTGTTTCGTATCGGCCAACCTCAGTACTGATGGTCTATCCGCTGATACGATTGATATTGCAAACAATATTATCATCATCATCAACTTTACAGCCATTCTTTTTTGTTTCCATCATCCTCATCGTTGTCACCATCATTTCATCAGTAACTCATCATCATTTCACTTTTTTGGGTATATCAGTTGGAACAATTTGTAGAGTTTCAATATGGATTTTTAACACTGTTTGTTGTCGGCCTGCTGATTACTCATATTTCTGGTATGTAGAGCAATTCTGATGGTAAAATAAAATAAATTTATTATAAATTTAGTTCGGTTGTCCTTTTATAAACTGGAATTAGTTTGTGTTTCAAAATACTAATCTCTAGCCAATTTGAAGTGGCACTGGCTAAATCTTGTACAAATCCATGTGTTTAATTTATCTGTTACTTTTTCAGTATGACAACTTGACAAGTAATTCAGGAAGAGAAACATATTCTACATGGTCATTGCATTTATTTTGTTCTTGTTATCATACATTCTATAACTGTGCTGCTTGTGTTACCCAAACACACACAATCCCAAGTACATGCTTTGTTACTAGATTAGATTGACAAAATCGTTTTGACTAAAATAACCTATACAATCTCCTAGATGATGTATAGAAAGGCTGAAAATTGCATTGCTCATGCATCATTGCGTAGGATAATCCTTGTACCAGTTCTTTTGCTTACATGCTTTGTTTTATGCTGAAGGAGTGACTATTTGACGATAGCAACAACACGCCCAGAGACATTATTTGCTGATACAGCTATCGCGGTGCATCCTGAGGTATTATTGTGCTGTTTGACTGGTCATTTTAGAACTGGACAGTCCTTTTAACTAGCAGGGGATTCCAATTGGATTTGTGCTTTTTTTTAAAAAAGATATTAATTATTTATCATTAGCATTTTTCTTCAATATTCTATTGTCTAGTTTAGCGTCAACGTTGTCTGCCTTCTTCTTTTCCTAAATTTATAACTGGATATTGTGATACATTGGCATTAAGGCTTTAGATGACGGCGGCAATGAAGGACTGGATTTTGTGACAACTTGAGAATCTACTTTTAGAGATTGTTGAATGATGATGCTGTCACAAGATAGAATTAGGAGGGGCCTTAGACCTTGGAAGGTTGGAAAGGCATATGTATCATCCTAGAATTGGGATGAAAGAAGTAAAGGTAGACTAGCAAGGATGAACACCTTGTTCCTCCCACTAGCCATGCAAAAGCCGCCACCTTTGTGTGTGTGTGGTTTTTTTTTTTTTTTGGTTGTGTGTGTGCGCGTGGGGGGGATCACCTTGGGCTTTCAAAGCACTTGGGCTTTCAAAGCAACTTGAAGGATGATCAGACAAAAAATAGGCTGGACCTATCTGTATTCCAAACCATAGAACCACTTACACCCATAAAGGGGCAAGAGCTCTGAAGACTCGCAAGTAACCTAATGGCATCACCCGCTCCCTCTTCCGACAAGGAGGCCTAATCATTACATCTCGCATGATGGAAAACACCTAGCAATGGGATATTCTTATCTGGAGACAGCCACCCTAACCTCCGAAACTCGGACTAGAGTGATCTCTCATCTATCCAGTCATCCTTTCTAAAATGATTCCTCTTGCCATCTCGAAGAGGGAAGCACACCTCCTTCCTTGAATTTTGCCTCGAAACTAGTGACTGCTTTCCATATACTTGAAGCCTTATATAAATACGAGCTCTTTACCCACCATCCCCACATCTTGAACCCATACTACCTATATCCACAAGCTCCCTTCCTCTATACCAAACATCCACAAATTCTTACCTAAAATAGCAAAATTCATTGTTTCCAAATCCCTTATTAAAGTTCCACCTTCTTCATACGACTTGCAAACCTCTTTCCATCTAAACAAATGGAACTTATCACCTTAACAACACCTTGCCATAGATAATTTTGTTTCAACCTCTCCAATCTATCTTGGATAGTTTTTAGACATTTAAGAGGGACATGAAATAAAGCGGCAAATTTGACATGACCGCTTTAATCAACGTAAGTCTGTCGTCCAACAAGAGTCCACCTTGATAGATTCCTTTCTACCCCTTCGACCACCTTGTCCCAAAGATGTTTCACTGGTTTGTCGATACATGGGCCAGCTGAGGTACAACATAGTAAAAGAACTCTAACCACAACAAAAAAAGTCTCCACCAGAGATAGCCACCACATCCCTGTCCATGCGAATCCCAAAAATCTCACTCTTGCAAATATTAACCCTTAAGCTCGAAACACCTCACAATGTTTTATAGATTGTTCACCATTTCTAAATCTGCATCACGAGACAGAGTTGTACCATCAGTAGACTGGAGGTGAGAAAATCTGAATCCCTACTTTGATGCAGGACAAATGATTTAATGCTAGAAATTAAATCTAGCATAATTACAACTATGCCACTCACTTAAGTAAAGTGGCCCATTATCCAAAATAAGAAAACTAAAACATATATTATCAATCTCAATTATCAAATAACTCCAAAAAATAACAAAAAACATAAAGAAAGCAAGATCAGAGTCCAAGGGGCCCAAATCTAAAAGTCTGGTGGCCCGATGGTCTGATCTACAAGATCCAACGGTCGGATCGACATGAAATAGAAATACTATGACTAAAATTATCTCCTAAGCAGCCCACATGCATCATCCCAAGGTGGGGTCTTCCTGATGCACGTCTAATGCATGTGAGGTCTTCAAAATGGCCCGGTGGGCTCCATCTGGAACTCGTCTCTCATCCACAAAGAAAGCTGTGTCGATGTGGGTGGTCGTCTCCATCTCTGGTACATCCGAGTAGGTCTTCTGATGTCCCCATCATACTTCCTCCGCACTAAATCCACGGATAAGACTGAAAGATTGACCTCTATCTAGCATCTTGCTGAGCGGTTCTACAATGACCATGGACAGGAAAGGAGAGTGGATCACCCGAAGGCCTCTTGATGGTTTGAAGCCTTTAGGACACCCATTGACCAACATTGAAAACTTGGCGAACCTTAAACATTTCCGAATCTAGTTGGTCCCATTTTTGGCTACATCCCAACCACACTAGGCACCCAACAACCAGTCGAGAAAGTTCCAGTAAACATGGTTATGAGCTTTCTCTATATCTAACTTGTAGACAATGCCTTTTTTACTATCCTTGTGTCTCAAGTCGATACACTCGTGAGCTATGAAAGCCTTGTTGAGAATTTATCTTCCTACCACCAACGCGCCTTGACCTTAGAAATAATGCTTGTAAGAACCACCCAAAACCTATACATGAATTTTGGCTTAGATCTTCTATGGGCCCCCAATAAGATTGATCAGCCTAAAATCTTTCAAGCTTTCCACGCCGTCAATCTTTGGTAAAATGGCTATAAATGAGGCTCCTAGGTTTGTCGACAATCAACCTCTTTCGAAAACTTTCGGATGCAAAGTTCATCATGTCACCCTTCACCACATACCAAAACACTTGATAGAAAGCCAAATGGTGGTCATCTGGTCCTGGGGCATTATCCCTACCCAAGGACTCCGCCGCTTTGACTTCCTCAGAAAATGGCTTTTCAAGAGCTTGTTTTTGTTGAACTGAAGAAGGCATGCAATAGAGTACCTGTGGAAGTTATATCATAGATGATGAGTAGGTAAGGGGTTCTAGGAAGATATATTGACATCATTAAAGACAAGTATGATATGTTGTTATAAGAGAAAGAATGGCTCCTGCTGAGATGGATGTGTTCTTGACAACAGTGATTCTTCGTGAGGAGTTTGCATTGGGCGCCTACCTTTTTGCATTCTTACAGATGTTAACTGCTAGTATTGAGGATGAGGTACCTTGTTATATTTTGTTTGTTGACGATGTGGTGCTGGTTAATGAGAATGAGAGGAGACTAATGCTAAATTGTTTGGAATGCAACTTTAGTAGGAACAATCATAGATGTGAGACTTTAACTAAACCTGCTAGCTAGGAGATTCCATGAGTATCACGCCCCAAACTCAGGAACCGGGCTCACTAAATTCCCGGCTACCGACAGCCTCCGTAGTACCCCATTATCGACTCCCAGCTCCCATACACCAGTTTCCGATCCTAGGATCCCACAAGGAGGATTTTTAGGGGTTCTTTTTTTATTTTATTTTATTTTATTTTAAGGAGCATAACCATAGGTGTATAAAAACATCATCATCATCATCATATATCCACTAATATAATATTTGAGTATAGTGTTGAAAGGGAAATACAAAATATAACCAAGAACCCAAAAGATCAGGCTCATGCTCCGGGCTCAATGCTGCTGATACACCCTAGCATCACTTACAACATAAACAAACGTGCATAAGCCTCCTATGAAGCTCAGTAGAGTGCATGCACAATGCATATGACATGAATATAGATATCAGAGTATGTGGAAGATGATGGAGGGCTAAGTTGCCAAGTCCATGAATGTTGTTAGCCATACCAAGGCTATGCAATGCAAGGCCTACGTGTCCGAGTGTCATATGCTAGAGATGCAAAACAAATATGCCAATCCTCAACTAGTCCACGTATTAGAATATTTCGTAACTGGAAACATCATTGGAGTCTAGTACACTCCGACATTGGCTGCCGCCCATCGCGCGCATGACCAAGTGAGTGGAAAAGACCTCAATATCCACCTCGTCAGTGGTATGCCAATGCCCACCCAACTTGCCGATATCAGACTCATTTCACGAGCTGGTCAGACTTAACCTAGCTTATAGCCCCCTACACCCGGGCAAATAAAGTCACACCCCTTTTCAACCAACCTCGACATAGTGGGAGACGCAGCCTACTGATATTTGGCACTCATGCGCTCATGTTATCTACTCGGTCTTGACGTTGAAGCATCATACTAGTACCACAGGGTTTATGGACTTTCACTCAATGGCATCCATAGCGCCCAAGTGCTAGAACACATTTCCGGTATCCAATCCGGCCATCCACGGTATGTCTGTAGAGGCCACAACCCCGATGTCGCTAGGGTGTGAAAGTAATCGCGCCATACAGAATGCGAAATGCATTGGTCATATTATCCAAGTCATGAACCAAACCTGCGCATACTGCGCGATCATGTAGGGCGACCCTGTCTCATATAAAGTCCTCTAAGTGTCTCAAGCCGAAGGGCATATGCTATGAACAATCGTCACCCACAATATGCATACAAATGATGTGTGCGGGCATAGAACTGGGTATGATATCGATTACACTAAGCATGTTATCAGTGTGTCCTATCAGGCCAAGTGCACTAGCATGTTATCAGACATATCATGTGATAATCGGCCTTAATTGACATATCATATAAAGAGAGCGAGACCCGAACGACAGGCCTCACTAGAAATATAGAGGTCTATGTGGTGTGACCCACATTAGACTAACATCGGCTCTTCATGTAGCCTGTACATAAAAAGTCTAGTAACTGGATGTAAGGCATGGATAAAATACATATGCCAAGGCAGGACCCACTGGGAGTGCCCCGGGTGGACACCCACATGTGCAACATGTGTGCCGCTGGGCTACCAATCTATTGGGCACATGGCCCATTGACGATATCCCAAAACAATCCGATTATCCATGACACCTACTATAATTACTTTAATAGGATGATCTGCACCATCTGAACATTGCTGACGTAAATCGACGGTTACAAATTGTTGGTTAGTCACTAGGATGTGATCCTGTGCTTGTGGCCCGTCCGAGTATTGGGATTTCATCATTTCCAAGCAAAGTGTACATTTCAATAGATTCATTACAATCATAGGGTATTACATACGTACACTAATTAAAGATTTAAAGTTGATTTAATAATTAAATTCAACCCCTTAGAAATATATTATGCATACTTACCTTTGGATCATAGGGATTTTGAATCTAGGGTGCCAAACATAGCCAAGGGATTCCAGAAATCCAGGGATCCCTAGTCCAAGGGAACTCCAAATCTAGGGGATTCCCAAAACAATCAGATTTTCACCCCCACAGTTCCTTGTTGTGTGGATCACCTAGGATCTGGATCGGCCTAAACTTTGGGCCCATGGCCTAACATGATCTGTAGAAAAGGATGGACGTTGTGGATGGCACACAAATATCAAGGTGGGTCCCACGAGTGGGAACCTAATTGCTGCCAAACAGGGCAGCCCCCTCTGGCCCAACAGTTCCCCTCAGTGTGGTTCGCCTGAGATTCAGATCTACTTGAGTTTTGGGCCCTTGGCCTAAAATGATTTGACAAAATAGATGAACGACATGGATGCAATGAATACACCATGGTGGGTCCCACGAGTGGGCCCCACTCCACTCCCCTGGAGGGCATCCACCCCCTCTAGATGCTAGCGACAACGTCAGCACGCTGTTTGCTTTCTTTTTTTCTTTTTGCTATTTTTTAAAATTTTTTTCCACCCATGTGGGGCCCATTTGGATGATCCATCGGATTGGCTAGCTGGAGCGGGGTCCAATGGGCCCTGACTTGGGGCTGGTTTGGACGAACAGGGACCCCACGGTGGGCCTTGGAAGGTTTCAACAACCGGGTTTAATCCCCTCGGTGTGGCCCACTTGAATTTCGGATCTTCCTCATTTTTCGGCCCATGGCCTAAAATGATATGGAGAAATAGATGGACGATTTGGATCTAAGAAATACATCAAGTTGGGTCCCACGAGTGGGGATCCCACTCCCCACGTATGCATGGCTGACGTGGGGGTGGTTCCCTGTCCCATCGTTCCCTGTGGTGTGGTCCACTAGAGGGTTGGATCAACTTCATTTTTGGGCTCAACGCCTATAAATAGTTGGGAAAACAGATGGACGGTGTGGATCTAAGAAATACATCAAGGTGGGTCCCACGAGTGGGAACCCACTTCTACAGCCCCCCATGCATAATGTCATTGATGCTTGGGCTCTTCAACCCATTTCTCCACACCGTGTGGCCCACCTGTGATATGAATCGACTTCATTTTTAGGCTCAATAGCTGACATGGGATGGGGAGCTAGATGGACGTCATGGATGAAACATATGCATCATCGTAGGACCCGCGAGTGGGCCCACACGGTGGCCCTCAAGGCAAGCAGCGTTGCTGCTGGGCGGCAGTGTCCCTGGACGCTGTTGCATCCAGCGGCAGCAACCGCTGCCACTCTCTCTCCCTTTCTGATTTAAAGGGTGGCGGGGCCCACCTAGGAAATCTACTCCGTCCATCAGATTGGCCAGCTCATGGTGGGCCAAGGAGCTTTGGATCAACCTGATTTTTGGTGTTTTTCACCATCCAAATCTCTGTGAACCTATCAACATGTTGGATTGGAAATAAACATCACAGTGGGCCACACATGATGGTCCACGTTGTGGTAGCGTGTGGGGCACGCTCTCCAATAGTGTGGCCCACCTGTGGGCCCCAAAACACTATATCTTAAAAGAAAAGAAGGAGAAAAGAAAGGAAAGGGAAAAAAACAAAGGAAGAAAGATCCGGCCATCGAGGTGGCCCCCCGCCACTATGGGGTCCACCATACACTCCATACATGCTCAAGGTGGGTCCCACAAAAAATGGATAACACAGAAAAGGGAGGGTTTTTATCCTCCCATGCACTCACAACGAAGATGGACGGTTGGATTGGTTCGGATCAACGATCTGATAGTCCACCAAGCTACTCTCCACTCCTAATCTCCTCTAATCTCTCGTTTCTCTTTCTCTTAACCTCTTGATTTCTCCCTAACCATCTCTCAAGCTCTCTCTTTTTCTCAAAACATCTCTATAACTTTTTCTCTAATCTTCCTTTTTTCTCTCTCTCGCTTAATCTTTCCTTAATCTCTTTAATCTCTTTTCTTCTTACTCTCTCTCTCTTGCTAGGAAATGTGTCGAAATGAGAGAGGTTTGGCGATTTGTGGTAGAACTTTTAGGATAGAGGGGGGATTAGGAAAAGTTGGAGGGGTAGAATGTGGAGAGGGAGAAGGAGAGAGGAATTGCTTAGCATGGGCAAGGGGATGGGTAGCATGGGCAAGGGTATGGGCTTCTTTGACTAATGGGGAGAGAGAGGTGACGGGTTGATTGATTGATTGGACAACCTTGGGATTTGTGTAAGTGGGGCTCGCGCAAGGTGTTCCGTAATGGTAACAGTGGCTGTAACGGCCACCACCTTTACCTTTACAATACGGGGCATAACGGTTGTTACGGCCCTGTAACGACCGTTACGGTCTCTCTTTTTTATTTTTTTATTTATTGAAAAACTCCCCGAAAAACCTATTATTTGCCCCGTAATGTTGATTAAAAAGTATGAAAAACCTGTATATGTCCTATAATAGACAATTACAAGGCTATTATGGCCTTTATAGGGGATGTAACATGCTGTTAACTGCAATTACATGTCATTTTTTTCCATAACGGCCGTTACGACCCCGTAATGTGTAACGGTTGCCACCGTTACCTTTACGTAACGACCTTTATGGCACACCATGGGCTCGTGTGCATTGTGTGGCCCACATCAGATTGTGCCAAAACTGCAACTTCTAATCCAGGGGTCGCAAAAGGGCGTGCCATGCGGCATTGGAATCATAGCGCCCGGGCGGTCGCTAGGGTACAAGTCTGGGGGTGTTGCGGTACTAAAATAGGGTCGCTGTCAAAACTTGTCGATTTGGTCCATCCAGAACATGCTGGTGCTGAAGTTGAAGTGTACGGTCAATTAATCGGGGTATGGGTCGTACAATGAGTTATATAGAAAAAAAAAAAAGAAAAAGAAAGAAGAGATTTCTTAAATTGAAGTGCCCCGTATCTTGGCTTTATTGTTCAAAATGATGAAGAGATCGAGGATGATGTTTCCAATAGAATTAAACTGGTGGATGAAATGGAGATGCACATCTAGGGTGTTGTGTGATCATGACATGTCAAGAAACTTAAAAAGTACAATTTTATAGCTCAATTGTTAGACCGGCTATGCTATATCATGTTGAATGTTGGCAATTAAGAGGTAACATATGACATTCAAAAAATTTAGAGGTAACCTAGGATGAACATTGTAGAGATGAGGAACCATTCCTCAAATTAATCAAACCAATAACATTTAGGACCAAAGGTTTCTCATCGGTGGATTCCATTTCTTAAAATTGGATATGGATTTTGCTTAAGTATTTTCCTCAGAGCTCCACTATCATCTTGATGCATCTCCTAGGATTTCTCCGTCTCAACATTGGCCCAATATCAGGACAATCTAATTCTACTAAAGAATTTTTTTCGTGCATCAATTTTTTATACTCTCCTATTGTTGTCCCCATTATATTTTTCATCATTATTTATTTATTTATTTATTTTATTTTTGTCTTTTCTCATTTCTATTTGTTTCCTTTTATTATTTGGATTTTGAGTTCTACGATGATGTTGATTGCTATGCTCAATATTTTACAGGATGATCGTTATTCTATGTACATTGGTAGGCAGGCGATTGTACCTATGACATTTGGACGGCATGTTCCTATTATCTCCGATAGAGTAAGGATTCATTATTCTTGCATGTGTTGGCTTTAGATTTTGTGCTGTACATGTTGTTTACATACTTGTTTCCAGAATTTTGTATCAGTGACAACATGAGGTTAATTTGACATCTTATGTTGGATTTATATGAGGCCAATATTTAAAGATTTCTATCTGTACTCGCAATTTGGCCATGTTTACTCTGCATTTCTTCTGTAATTAATGACCATCTCATGGACTAGATTGGGTTGGATTTGGAAATGAAATGACTGTTCTCCAAGTAGAGTTGGAGTTCAATATATTGATTGGGATTCGATTTGGTGCCTATTGTTGTAGAGTGAAGCACTTATTGAGCTTATTTGAAGTAAGCATCACATTACTTGCCAGTTTGACGTAACAGGAGGGAACTATTATGTCTGGATCTTGTTTTTCTTTTTTTCTTTTTCTTTTTTTTCTTTTGTTTTTTTTCCCCTTCTTTTATTTAATATTTCTGACAGGCTCCATTAGACAACTACATCTATAATGTTAGCCAATATTCACAGATAAATCCACAGAGATGTATGTAAAAGGGAGCACTGAATATATAATCATGGAAAATAATGGGTGTGATGATACTTGTCAGCATGTTTTACTGGGAAATGACTTCCATTAACCTTTTGTCTAACTAGTTTAATTGAAAATGTGACAGTATGTTGATAAAGAGTTTGGAACTGGCGTATTGAAGATAAGCCCTGGACATGATCATAATGACTATCTTCTTGCTAGAAAGCTGGGGCTACCAATACTTAATGTAATGAACAAGGATGGGACTCTCAACGAGGTTGCCGGATTATACTGGTAAAGGATTAAATCCTAACTGTTGTGAAAGAATTTCAGATATTCGACCATGTATTTATCATTGATTAATGTATTCCACCCATGTTCTTTCCTAATATCTGTCAGTAATTTATCATTTCAGTGGGCTTGATCGATTTGAGGCGCGAAAGAAATTATGGTCAGATCTCGAGGAGACAGGGCTAGCTGTCAAAAAGGAATCATATACTCTACGAGTGCCTAGATCCCAACGTGGTGGAGAAGTGCGATATGAGTCCCTTTCAACTTTGCTATTCAACTTTGAAATATAATTTCAGCTGTAGATGCTTTTCTTTGTCTAGAGCAGCTGCTCAAGCAAGCGGTTTTGTCAATTTAGGTTATAGAACCACTTGTGAGCAAGCAGTGGTTTGTGACCATGGAGCCATTAGCTGAGAAAGCCCTTCATGCTGTTGAGAAAGGACAATTAACGATCATCCCTGATAGATTTGAGAAGGTACCTTTGAATTGAAAATTCTTTTCAGTTTAGCATTGAAGTGTAGTATGTAAAGCTCCTATTGTTTTTTGATGAATTATAAGGTCTGGAGCCTCTAGAAATGTATAATTTGCTGAGACAGGGTTCTTTACATCTGGGCCCATGGTTTGGTGATCCTGACTGATGATTCGGCAGGATCCACCATGGGGTTTGCCCTAAAACTCTCCAGATTGCGAGGTTCTCACCCTTTGATTTCCTACCTATTTTCCGTTGAATTCAAGCATTTCTGCATGTTTTTTCTTAATCGCCACGTGCCATGATAGATGTGTCAGTATCTTCCAATCCTGGAGATCTATTTTCGGGGCATCCACCAGCCACGCTGGGGCCCATTAGATACAATGGTTGCATTACTGAACCATGGGTTTCACATGTACGGAATCCTGTGCTTCAGCAGACTATATATTTGCTGAAGTCGGCACCCAATAATTCGGCTTGCTTTTTTACCTCTTTGAAGCTTTTGGTAACATATTAGCTTTGGTAGCTTACAAGGTGATTAAACAGATTCGTCACTCAATATCTTCCTAGCTCTTCTGTGCTTCTACTACAGCAGTCACCATTGTTCTTCATCCATTTTCCTTGGATTCTTTGCTATGTCGTATAAATGGCGGCTTGACAAGCCTAGCATTTTATCTTTTTCAACAAGTTGTGACTTGCACACTTGTGTTATCACAAAAAAATTATTCGTGGTCTGTCTGCAATCAGGACTTGCTGTTTTACAATGTCATTTAAAGCTCTGCTGTTGGCTTTGCTTGTAGATATATAAACATTGGCTATCAAATATTAAAGATTGGTGTATAAGCAGACAACTGTGGTGGGGGCATCGCATACCAGTTTGGTACATCACAGGTAAGGATTGTGAAGAAGACTATATTGTTGCGAGGAGCGCTGCAGAAGCTCTTGAAAAAGCTCTTGATAAGTATGGAAAAGGTGTAGAAATATATCAGGATCCAGATGTTCTTGACACTTGGTTCTCAAGGTTGGTGCTTGTGCCCCTTTATTGATGATGGATAAATTTTGTTTCTAGGCACATCATATACATATATGTATGTATGTATTTATGTGTGCCGCATGTTTGTGTGTGTGTGTGTCTCTCTCTCTCTACACACACACACACACACACACACACACACACACACACAGAGAGAGAGAGAGAGAGAGAGAGAGAGAGAGAGAGAGAGCATCCATATGTGCTTGCCCCGTGGTTGCACACAAATAAAAGTTCTTCATCCCTTGCCATAGTTTTTTTTTTTTTTTTCCCTTTTTAATGCAATTGGGATTCAGTGAGGATGGTTACGCTTCCTACACCCCTTGGGATCAACTCTTCTTTTTCACTGTTGCTCAGAGACCACTTGTTTAAGGAGATTGGTATTCATTAAGGATAGTTATGTTTGATGACAATCATCATCATCATCATCTTGTCAACTTTACAAATCCCTCTTTTACCAAAAATTCTTATAAAAAACCCTACCTTTTGTAAGCAATAAATAAATAAAAATTAAAAAATTAAAAAAAAAAGAGAAAAAGAGAAAAAAGATAGAAAGGAAGAAGGAAAGAAAGAAAAAAAGAAAAAGAACGAGGAACTTTGTATCCCTCCTCAACACCTATCCAACTCTTTCTAGGCTCATTTCAAGACCACCTACCCTAATCAAAAGTTCTCTTCCTTACCGGACCGTCTCCAGTTTTCTTAGCACATTGATGAACCATCTCAATCATGTCTTGCCGCTGTGAATTTTGTTTTGCCAAATATTTCTATGGTTGTATATTTTGGAAGTATAAAAGCCAGATGGTTTTAAATGTCAGTATCGGTCGGCGTATCGGCCTAGCGGAAAAACGATATGATATAGAATCACGTATTGGTCTTGGGGCTGTATCGGCCCATATTGGTCAGAATTTTTTTAAAAGCAAAATAATCAAGCAGTATCTCATATCTCCAACAATCCAGTTTATTATGAAGGAACCAAGCACATTGAAGTCGATTGTCATTTCATTAGAAAGAAGGTTGCTAACAAGGAATATGCACTCCATTTGTTAAGTCATAAGATCTAGTAGCAGACAGCTCGCGAAGGCTTTAAGGTGGGCTCATTTGGACATATTCTT
The DNA here is from genome assembly GCF_029962835.1 of Magnolia sinica. NCBI lineage: Eukaryota > Viridiplantae > Streptophyta > Magnoliopsida > Magnoliales > Magnoliaceae > Magnolia > Magnolia sinica. The sequence goes on from NC_080578.1 coordinate 96,174,034, forward strand.
TGTCGAGTCGGGCATTCATGATATATATGTTCGAGCTTGAGGGGGAGTATTGATGAAGTATGACCACATGTGTTGGCCATCCTGACCACACGTGTGGTCCCCATAATCTCTCATGTGGTCCACATGTGTTTCGGTCTACGTTAGGCCTTAATTATGTGCTGGGGTTGGGGTCCTTAGGCCCCACAAGTTATTAGTTTATTTATCTTTTACCAAGATGGGTATAAGTGTAATTTCCTTGTAATTAGTGATTGCCCTATTTTATAATAAAAGAGAGGTGGGGCGTGTGGAGCTTTTCTAGCTCTCTACTCTCCTCTTCTTCCTCCTCTCATCTTTCTTCCTTTCTTCTTCTCTTCTTCCATCTCAAATACTACTCTCGTGCAATGTTGTCATAATCATTTTCATTTCGCAAATTGTAAGAGGTTTTGAATCGAATAGTACACAAATCGTAAGATTTTTTCCCCAAATTTGCTAGAAAATCAGAAAAAAAATGAAAAAATTATGCATAACAATGATTTCCCTGTGGCTAGGCGAGCACCCTTAATCGTGTTGAAGATCCCATGTGCATGTGCGAGTATCTAGAAGACCCCACACTGGGAAGATGCACATGGGCTGCGTTATGGAATGATATAGACCATGGATTGGAGGGATGTTATGATCGGGCCGTTGGATCACATGATCGGGTCATTGATCATGGATCGTCCACATCAGTTTTTAGACTTTATCATCTTTTAGGATTTAATTTTTGATTATTTTATGTTTGGACACCTTATGAGTGATTTGACTTGATTTTCTTTAGACTATGGTCATTTTCAATAAAGTTCACAAGACGGTTGGATTTGTAATTTTTGAAAGTTGCGGGAGCTATAAAGGGGGGGGGGGGGGTGGTTGGTTTGACCTCTCTCCCCATTACATTTTGAGGAAAAAAGAGAGAAAAATCTCCTTGCTTTTCTTCTTCTTCCATCTTCATGTGATTTGAATATGTCTTCCATGCGATTTGGAAGTGAGATTGGTGTGAAGCTGATTTCATCAACGGAGGTGCGAGGTCTCCATCTGTCCCCACATTCTCATTCTTTCATCCCCATCAAGGTATTTCTTCAAAGTTCTTTGATCTTCTCCATCCCAAACCTTCATCTATCTTTTAAAAGACATGAGCCCTCCCAATCTAGCCACACTTGTGACCATACAGCCACACCTATGAACCCCTTGGGTTGGCCGTATGGACATCCTTTGTCCCTTTTGGTTTCCCATCACCTTTGAATGAAAACCCTCCTCTTTTTTCCTAAACCCTAACCCTAAGCCTAGAAATCCCCAACTTTCCTATTTTCCCAAATTATCAAACCCTAGTTTCTCCCATTCTTCAATTACCCAAAATCCTTACATCCCTTCCATCCAAAACTCTAATTCACACATCCTAATACCTAAACCCTTAAACCCCTTTACCCAATTTGATCCCATGAACCCTCATTCCTAGATTTCCCTAATTTCACCCTAGGTAGTCTACTTTGAAATAGGCTTTACCCTATGCTAATTGGATGCCCCTACATCCATTAAATCCTAGTTTTCTTTATTTAATGATCATGTATAATGATGCTTAATAACCGAGGCTAGGATTGTGCATGATCTTCTTTTGGGTTTTTTGGTATTTGTGATGATAATAGCAACTTTTATGCTTTTCGTTAATTACTTTAATTTTTCTACTTGATTTCACACAATATTTGAGTTCATGCCTCGATCCTACATCAGGGGCTTCCAATTCGCGATTCAATTCTATTGAGAACCTTTTACAATTTGCGATACGATAACAAATTGTGACAACATTGCTTTGACCCATATAGAGTAGTTGGTCTAATAGTTGTTTTGTAAAATGTTCCCTTTAGTTTCATTAGCATGCGACATTCCAGAGGTTTATTTTCAATCCATTCATCAAACTTTAATTCTACTTGAAACATCATCCTCGATCTCTCTATTGTTTGAATGATAGATCAAAGACCATGGAACTTTTCATTTGAGGAATCTCCTTGCCATCTTTATTTAAAGCCTGCATTTATTAATATTCCTATTAAAGTTGCATTCCAAATCCCGTCTTGGTTATGTTAGTTTTCATACCGCTGGTTCTAAATCCTTCCAGACCTCCATTTTGGCATTAATCCCCTCACTAGTTTCATCAATAGCAGCATGTCAGTGACAAAAAAAAAAAAAAACATGCACCAGGGGACCTCATATATGATGAGTTCGAAAAGGCAAGGGCTTAATCCTAATCGACATCCACCACTACTAGGAGCACATTCAACTCATCACAAACCATTCTTGCTCGTATAACAACACCTTCATACATATCTTTAATGATGTCCGTATAGCTGTCCAGGATTGTTTTCTGGTCATCTCCCATGACATAATATTTGGGCACTTTATTGTATGCATTTTCCAAGTTGATAAAAATCATGTGCGGAAATGGTCGTCATAATGCCCAACCTTATGGCCATTACAAATCCAATGGTCAAAAAAGATTTGAAAGGAAGGAAATGTATCAGTCCTGTATTTGTCTGTAATGGCCGTTATAGGTCTGTTACAGGCCATTTTTTTCAAAACGACGTTGCGACCCTATATTGCGTGAAGGTAACACCATTACCATTACATAACAGCTGTTAGTAACCATATTTTAATACCATGCCTACCAATGCTACATCAAGTACCTTGTGTGCTGATCCTTTTATTGCCTCTCAAAACCACCACCATTTTCCCTTTTCCATTGAGTTTGAAGCTTAGTTGAACTTAGTGTTTTCAGTATCGGTATTGATGCATGTATCGTACCTTTTGGATATGGAAACATATTGGGTATTGCATGCGTCACATAATGTATCGCTGTTTTTGGGAAACATTGGGAAATTGGTCGAATTTTTCAATAAAACCCCCTGGGATATTAAAAAAGACATTAATACACACTTAGAACTCAAAAGATCACAAAAAATAACTACACATCATAAGTTTCCTTTGCATAGGGTCCTAAACTATCCGTCATTTGATAGAAGTGATGTCACTATATTCAAAATCATTGAAGACATGTATGAAAACATGACCAATACATTCAAAAGCCAAATCCGTCCTACAATTTACGATGTATTTATTTAAAAAATAATTTTAAATTATTTTTATAATTAAAAAATAAATTTACTTTTGAAAATAAATAAATGAGTGTGGCTGATGTTAAGATCCACATACACTCATAAATACATAAATATAAAAGCATAAATAACATCTAGTTAATGTAATTTATATATATATATATTGATATTTAAATTATTATTTTTCTCAAAAATTTGAAAAAAGTTATGTCAATCTGTAGATTAGTCTCCAGGCAATCTCAAATGATTTCCCGCACCATAATTGCATGTTAAATGGGTGAAATTGTGAAATTTCTGATTTTTCCTAAATTGCTCCAGTTCTCCCTAATTTGAAAATTGGAAGTCAAAGTCCATATATTATTATTATTATTATGTTCGAAAGATAAGTGAAAATCCATGATTGAAAATGCATGCAAGACATACCAAATCATGGATTATTAACTCTATCCCACATATTACAAACAATTTAAACAAGAGAACAATTTAAATTATAAAAAACTCAGTAATTGGGTTTTTGGTACCACATGCTCTCCAATCTCGATTTTCGCACCCAAATCCCTAATTTCTCCAAACAAATGAAAAGGATTGGTCGAGATCCCCTTGCTAAATGTAATCCCAGCAAAACAAAATCAGAGAATTTTTTATTTTTTATTTTGTTATATTTTTGGCAAACTTTTCGGATTTTTCGAATTGGTTTTTTGGTTTTTTGATTTCTCTTCCTCGAGACTTGGTTATTTAACAAAAGCTAACGTTTGGGAATTCACTAAAAGTAGAGAACCTTGAATCCTGAAATGATAAGAGCGGTTCACTTACTAAGATGCAGTAACAATCTTGCTTGTATTGTAAATTATTAATCGAAAGCATTTAGCGCAAGGAGTTCCTGTTGTAGGGTTATGACCCCAAAATCTTGTTCTCCTTATCTGTTCCGGTATTATTCTATTTTAATTCAGTGTAACATTTCCAAAAATTTCATTATAAGAAATTAGAGCTTAGGCAACAACTCAAAAGACTTGCCAAGTGAAAAACTGTAGATAATGTAGGGTACATTTTGCAATCCCCATGTAATTCAATGCTGCATTGTCTAAAACTGCTAGTTCATTCTTAAGATGGACACTTGAGGTCATGGGTAAATGTGATGTATTTGTTCTCCCAAATGAGTGTTTATTCTTTACTTCAATATGAATACTGAATGCCAGTTTCTATTTGATTACCTATTTTTCCTAATTTATGTAAGTGCTTGTATTTCAGTGCGCTATGGCCCTTCAGCACCCTTGGCTGGCCAGACCTATCAGCAGAGGATTTTAAGCACTTTTATCCAACAACTGTCCTTGAAACTGGGTATGTATTTATGGTGCATAGAGTACTTTTTGGAACATTTGCCAATTAAACAACCACTCCCGGCTGACACACACACACACACACAAAAATCCAGATAATTGGCAACGAAAACCATCAATATACACAACCTTCTTTATAGTCGATGCCATCTTACAATCCCCTAATCCTCTCTTTGCCACCCACTCTTCTAAGTTTCTTAAGGCAAAGTTGAGGACCAAATTTTAGGAGAGACTGTGTGTTCTGCAGCTTCTTCCTTTAATTCATGATAACAAATTCGGTGCTTTATAATCTGAACAGTGATTGCTCACATCAAGATGATTTGGCAGGTTGTATTTATTTGTTGTGGATGCTCTCTAAATTATTAATTTATCCTTGATCAAATGTTTTTAGCATTTGGTTATGGCATCATGGGCTCACATACCTCCATGTTCGGGGGGCAGCATCAGTGATGTAGGTCTACACTTTGGTGCAATGGGAGAACTAGTGATTTCTAGGTGTATTATTAGTGCCCCGATCGTTTAATCTCATTTTCTATGAAGGATTGATCAGTAGTGGCCTAATCCTTTAATCTCATATTCTATGAGGGATAGATCTGGATAGGGTTTCCTTGAGGACATCTACTAGAACTTTTGCATGATACACCATTCTGTTCAGAAGTACATTTTGTGGCCTTAAGAAGTGCATCATCATCATAATCCACAAAATGCTTCATCTATGATCCATGTTGCTGTTTTTGTGGGTTATGGCATTGATATACCTGTTTGTGGAGATGGTTCAGCAATCTACATTTTTCTATATACAGGGTAGCCAGGTCATTTCTGAATCTTAGGTAGCATAGCCACAACTGTGTTATTTACCATCTCAAGATCTTGTTTCTGGAGTTTCCCCCTTTGTACTCTACATGAGCTGCATTGTCTTGTGACACGTCCTTTCTATCAGTACCTGTAAAAATGGCATGTATATTTTCACATTTTTTCATGACTCTTTCGAGGAATTAGCAAGTAAACAGTAAGATTTTTTCCCCCATTTCAGTGTGTATTTTCATGCTTGGATTCATACCTGGTCATTCCAATGCTGACTTTGTGGGTTTTCCAGTTGCTTTGGTATAACTTATTGGGTTGCAATTTATTCATAATTTTCTCAATTTTTGGAATTTAAGAATTTTGCTGCAGTTTTGAAGTTGGTGCTGAATTGACCATAGAGAGCTGTTTTTGGTGTAATGGGTTAGAAAGCTTGGTTTAAATGCTTTGGAAATGTGCACTTCTCCTGTAAACCTACCATTTGCATTGCTTATACTATCTTCATTCCCGAGGTGCAAGGTTCACTGTCAGTTACTCATTTGCGTCAGAGTTCAGATGTTTTGTTACTACCTTACCTTTTCAATTTTCTTTTATGATAGATAAATAAAATTTTATTAGTGAAAAACTATAAAAACATCAAATGAATCCCCAATACAAAGAGAGGAGTGATGACTCCCATCTTATAAGCTAGGGAGTAACCCAACAAATTTTCTTGTTTAGGAACAAAAGAAAAGAGAATGTTAAGCCTGGAAATTAACTCTCTAATCTAATCTCTTGGAAAGTAAAGCTAATCTCCAAGATGGATCATTGTTCACCCAGGAAAGAACATTCTAGGAAACCCCTTTGACAATAAGTGGGTTGGCAAAATAGGTGAGTAATATGTGTTATCCTTCATGAAGCACTTTTCCTCCTCTTCCACACTTCCAGAGAAGTGAATCTAATGCAGGGGTGTTTTCACACCGGGCTCAAGTGGGGTGGCCGGTGAGGTGCATTTTTTCTTTCATGATTATGGTTGCTTTGTGTTCATGTGAGGTTTATGCCATCATTTTCTGAACTCAAGGTTTACCGTAATTGTTATCTTCATGCATCACTTAGCATTTGAACCCCCCACACCCCCACACCCGCCCCCCCTTCTTTCCTCGATTGAGTTTAGGTGACTGCATATAAATCTTTAATTTGCTGCTATATTTGGACAGGCATGATATTTTATTCTTTTGGGTGGCACGGATGGTCATGATGGGGATTGAGTTCACAGGGACCGTTCCCTTTTCTTACGTATATCTGCATGGACTTATACGAGATTCTCAAGTGAGTACCTTTAAAACTACAGGCTGACTACTTTATTGATGTAGATAGTAAATTGGGATCTGTTTTCTTGGATAGGTGAATTAACCAAATCTTGAAATAAGTGAGTCACTTGCTAAGCGTCAAGTTGCAATTTATTATCATGCTACTGTTCTTTTGTTACAGTTTACTAGTTGGATTTTTCTTTTTCCAGGAGTAAAGATAAATTCCACACCAGTGTGCTTATCATGCTTAGCTAAATTATTGAAATAATTCCGCTAAACTTTATTAGCTAAATGTTATCTAAAATAAGCCAATTTCCTTGTTAGTTGCTATAGAGCTAGCTGTGAATAGATGCAGTTTTCTTGAGTCATGTCCAGATGTGAATGCTGGTGATCAGCGTCAACCATTGACAAGTGGCAACATGTTGTGTGTATGGTTGCTCCACACTGATTGGGTGATGCCAAAGACTACCCATTTGCCGGGAGAGTTTGGGATCATTTGCCTTGCTTGCTCCACACCAATTGGGTGATGCTGAAGACTGTTAAGGACCTGCTATGGGCTTGGCACAGAGGAGTTCGCAAATCCTGGAAAGCTATCTAGAGATTAGTAATTACAGCTGTCTTTTGGGTTATTTGAGGAGCTAGGAATGGGCTTTTTAGGAATTATAGTGAGGTGTTAGATGAGGTCATTGGAAAGATTAAAGATGTTGTTGTGGGATGGGCTGTCTATGTAAATGCTGCTTGGGTTGACCCTCTTTTTAAAAGTTTCTGTTCCTTTTGGGGTTTATTCTTTTCTCACTTTTTGCTAGCCTCTTAATAAATTTGCTGTTATCTCTAAAAAAATTGCTAAATATATATTTATACTAATGTATGTGAAGATGAAAAACAATTTGCATTCTTAATTAATTTGTTTATTTCCATCGAAGTTGCACCTAGAGAGTCTGATGTTGTACTTCATGTAGCATTTAGTACGGTCCTTAAGAAGCAAACTTTTGCCCCATTTGACTGGCTTAATATTGATTGCATATTTGTTCCTGGTCTACATTTATAAATGGCTTTCATTTATGGTGGTGTAAATTGTTCCAGGGACGAAAAATGTCTAAAACACTGGGAAACGTCATAGACCCAATTGACACTATTAAGGACTTCGGTGCGGATGCTCTACGATTCACCCTTGCTTTGGGAACTGCCGGGCAGGTCTTTTGCTTCAAAACTTTAGGGTTACTGCATCCAAACTACATTTCCCTATTCCACTACTTTAGCATGTATGTATTATATTGCTTACTCCCATTATTCGCTTGTGATTTCAGGACCTTAATCTGTCCACAGAGAGGTTGACTTCAAACAAGGCCTTCACTAACAAATTATGGAATGCCGGGAAATTTGTGTTGCAGAATCTGCCCAGTGAGAGTGACTCTACTGCTTGGGAGAACATATTGACTTATAAGGTTGGTCCTTCCTCTTCTTGTTCTGAATACTAGCAAATTGATTCTATCATGGTAAAGAAGTATCAATGGACTATAAGACAAAGTGTTGAGATATATTTCCTTCCTGACTTCTGAAGATTTTTATCCTCGTTCAACACTTGTCATCACCATCAAATGGTGCACTCATCAACAACTCTATCTAAGAAATAAATGTAAGAAAACATGTCGTTCTAAATACTTCCATGCAATGTTTGAAATATCGGTATTGCGTTACATATCACATCCTTGAGATACAAATACGTATCGGTTATCGCACGGGATGTATCGTTTGTATCGGGTAATTTATCACACTTTTTATAAAACATGGGGAAAGATTAGAACAATGGTTGAATTTTTGAATGAAACTTCAAAGATTGTTAAAAAAGACCTTAATACACAATTTTAAATCATAACATGTAAAAAAGAAGTGCACATAATAGATTTCCTTTGTATAGGGTCCTAAGCTATGCGTTGTCTGGCTGAACTAATGCGACTATATTCAAATTGAATGTATAACGTTTAGAGTATATGTGATGATCATTTCATCAAACGCTCTTAAATACTTCAAAATTAGTTTAAATTGACGCTGGTTGAAGGGACATTTCGAAAAAAAAAAAAAAAATTTAATAATTTTTTATTAAAATTTATTTTAAAATTTCCAAAAATTGACAAGGACTTGACAAATCAATAGATCAGCCCTCATACATGCTTAATTTCATGTTTGGAGTGCAATATTGCAAGAAATTTGGGAGAAATTAGGGAAATTTCAAATTTTCTCCAAATCGGACTACCTACATTCAAATTTCGAAATTAGAGTGCATGTGATGATCATTTCATCAAATACTCCTAAATACTTTGAAATTAGTCTCAATTGACAGCTGGTTGAAGGAATTTTTTGAGAAAAAACATGGAGACCGTGAAAAACCGATGGATATCGTAATCAAAGCTCCAACTCCATAATTTTTCATGCAAAACATGAAGAACCAAAGGATTTGTAACCATTTGAAACTGATTTAACATAATTTCAACAACAAAAGGATCAACAATTGAAAATGCTCACCGGATCGAACGTGTGGGATATATCGGTACTACCTATGCATTTTGTATCGCATAGGGGGGATACAAGATATATCGTGGGATATACCGGCCAATATCGTCGATATTTAGAACATTGCTTCCATGTAAACGTTATGAAACACAACTAGATGAGTTCAATACATGCATAAATATAATCATCCTCTATGGCAGGAGTTGGGAATGGAATAAAGGCTTTAAACGTTGGTACTACCAAGACCAAAAATGAGATTTTTTTGGGTATGTCAGACCCCTGCCAGCTTTTCTTTTTGGCCCAAAAATATTTGAAAATTTGTCGGGTAAATTGGAAAAATGTAAAACAGCAAAATCTATCTTTTTGTGGTTTAAAAATGTATTTAATGGTGTAACAGATCATTCTTTGATAAATTGTTGTCTGTTGGCTTGACTTGCCGAAATTCAATGATATAGGCTCTAGTCAAGCACAAATCAAGCATTGTGGTGGATTAGGGCCTATTACATTGAAATCAACAAAAAGAAGATGAAAAAAAAGAAGAAAAGAAGTGATGGCTTAACCAATAGTTGTAGGTAGTATGAAGGGAAGCGGCAAAATATTTGGATGCGGGAGTAGAAGTGTCTGTTTCAAAATATTAGTCATTATAAATGGTAGGAAGTGAGAGTAGGAGCAGGGTTCCAAAGTGTGGCTTGAAGTGGGAGTGGCACCTGGTTAGAAGGGTTGTGTTGCCTTTTTTTTTTTTTTACACACTCGCACCAAGGATGCTCGAACCTGTGATCTCGTGTTGAAACTCCTAAGAGTCTACCACTGAGGTACAACAACAGGTGCTGCTTACCCTTTCTTCCAATTTTTCCCAAAACGCTCCATTTCACTTCAATTCGTTGAGTTTACTTCAGCCTTGTGTTTTGATATCTAAAATAGGCCTAGATCTAGTCTAAAATGAGTTTCTAAAAATTTTGAAAAAATAAAAATAAAAGAAAAGAAAAGAAAGAAAGAAAGAAGGTGACTTGCCCCTTCTTCTGTTTTCCAAAAACGGTCCATTTCTCTTTGATTCATCGATCCCCACTCAAGTCTTGTGTTTTGATCTCTAAAATAGGCCTAGATCTAGACTAAAATGAAAATTTAAATTTCCTTAATGGTTGAAATGAAGAAAGAAGTGGTAAAAACGAGATAATTTAAAAATAAATAAATCAAAAGCATACCTTTATGGCCATGTCGACCTTTAACAACTCTGTATTGGCATCAATACGGACCATATCGACTTGCATTGGCCAATACCGGCATATACAATCTTTGAATGAACACCACTAAAAGCATTCCCTCCTTCGCATTTGGTGGAAGTCCCTTTGCTTCTTGATTCCCGTTCATTGATTAGAAGGCATTGTTCTTGAAGCCTGTGTGAGAAATATGCTCAGCAACTATGACAACCGTCATTCATCTTGTTTCCTCTACGTACATAGCAACTATAACCAAACACCAAAGAGGCTGTTCATATGTCTATCCTGTAGGAATTGAAATCTATGATTAGGAATTAAGTTAGACCTTTTTGTTTAAATCCTCTTTCCTTCCAATTTAAAACTCTTGTAGTTCAGTTTATTCATTGATAGTTGGTGTCAATAATCTGTGTGAGTCGCCTTAGCCACCATGTTGAGAGGCATGCCAGTTAGAATTCTCACAAACAATCAATTGATCAACCATAATGTTGTAACAACGGTTCCTAATATGACAAATTTGAGGTACCTCCTGTAACGCCCTGAAAATCGGGGGTCGAGCATAGACTCAACTCCCGAGTTTCAACGCATCACTTATGCAACATAGATAATGATGATTTAATGTTGTCCGTGTTAGTGCATTAAAGATGAATGAGATTAAGCCAAAACAACATATCACACTCCAGAGACGAATAAATTTACGCAAGCGGAAGACTGTGATTGATAAATATAACGTATAAGTTATTGTAGATCTCCAGAGTGTGAAAATGTCACCAGGTTAACCATATACATGTATACTCCCAAAGTGATCAAAATGAATATACAAGTGTGTGCCAAAATACAGAACAACAGTGCAAGGGCATCTAGTCAGTGTCCCTGTAGCCCCGGCGATCAGGACACAACTCACATGAACCTGCCCGATAACTGCATGTAGGAGAACACCTCCTCGTCATTCTCGAAGTCTGGCTCCGCCTCGTAGGCATCGCCATCACCTGTAGCTAAGACAAAGTCTGGTTGGTGTTTAAAACACTGTCCCAGAACGTGAGAGTGAGTGATCAACTCAGTGGAACTATAAAGTAAAGGTTAACATGTTATCAATTCAATCAAGCAGTAATGATAAAGCAGTACAACAAACATGTCCTAGATACTCTTATTAATGTAAGAATGATATGCGATAATGATGCATGCCCTCGCCTGCACTCCCTCAGCGCCTTCATCTTACGGCGCGCATGGCAACCACCTGAAAGTGCTCTTCCTCGCCAAAGCAAATGCAATGCGGTGCATGCTCATGTTAGCCAATACTTAATTAGATTTATTCATACAGCAGTTTTGGGAAGCTAAGGTACCTCCGTTATATCATTTCTCAAACAATGATCCATTCTAGGGTCGTCAGTCCTAGCTAGTTTCATACGATGTTGCGGTTCTAGGTCGCTAAAAAGGGCTCGTTACCTGATCAGTGTAGGCCTAGTTTATACTCTAGTTGCTACGGAAAGGCTCGTCGCCTCAACGCAGTCTCAAAGTATACTCGAGGTCACTACAAAGGGCTCATCACCTGATCAGTGTAGGCCGACAGCTCGAATACAGTGTCTCATACCACCGTATTCAGCTCATGAGGCGGTGTTGCTTACTGGTCACTACAGGGAGGCTCGTCGCCCCAGCGTAGGCCGACAGCTCGACCACGGTGTCCCATACCACCATGTCCGGCTCATGAGTCTTAGCGGATCGAGGTACCAAGGTTAACGGGGTTTCCACTGGTGAGTTTGGTACCTTAGGTTCAAGCAATAGCGTCCATACATGGTGAACATACATCGGGTCAATCGGGTTACTTGACGAGCTCGACTAGTACGAGCGTACGTCGAGATGATCGACATGAAGTGCGTAAGCACTCCATGTGTTCTAACCACTGTCGACAAACTCCGTACGACTCGGATTCCTCGAACACATTTGTTGTGGCGAAGCTAACTCAACCACTCGTTCGGGAACCGTTACCGATAGCCTGGACTACGTAGTAGTCCCAAACGCATGTAAATATAACAGGATAGCACATGTGGTAGGCATATCAAAGTTAAACAATTAATTCAAGTAACGTAACCAATTGAACATTTCACAAAATACAAGGTAAACATACTTTGCACAAATGCATTTTATGCTAAATCACACAAATTTAATCTAAGTTACATGAAGGGATATATACACATAGCTAAGGTAGTTGAGAATCTCACCTCAACACCTATATAACATACACTTTACTAAATATTTATTCATCCAGACATTTTCACAAACACTTAGACTACACACATCAACATACATGACGTATGTTGATCACAACATGTATTAGAGCAAATCCCTTCACTAAGGAGTTGTCACGAATTCAACAATCACATGTTCACGGTGAATAATCATGGCAAGCACAAAACCAAATTCCTAACATGTTCCGTCATTTCAACCTACACATGGAATAGTCTATATTCAACATAGTTCATATATAACCGTAAAGCGAGGAAAACAGCGTATCTAACATGTGAAACAACAACCCGGTCGATTATAAATCATTAACCGACATTGAAAGCCTTGAAAGCCATAACCTATACGTTTATAGTCCGCACCTTTCGCCGGTAAACTCGTAACGGATTCAGTTTGAACACTCCGCCTTCATCTACGGCACAACGGCAACTTATAGTATGAAATGGGTTAGCTATTTCATCACATACCCTATCTGAATCCCTAAAACAGATTAGGGTTAGGATTTCTTATCCGAAAACAGAATCAGAATTGCCGGAATAGCGATACGGTAGTGGTAGCTAAGCACGTAAAACGGCGAGATTGAGTCCCGACAACAATCTCCCACACACTCTCTCTCTTTCTCTCTCTTTCCTTCTCTTTTTTCTTTCTTCTCTCTCTAGGGTTTGCAAATTCGTATGTGAAGGAAGAGAGAGGGTTTAAGGCCCTTATATAGGTTCAAACGTGAGCTCAGTGGCCCCAGGGCCATGGTATACTTATGTTATAGCCAAAACCCATCTGTTTCGGCTCAACGGAGCACTTCTAGAGGCCCCTTTTCTGCATGCAGTCGGACTTAAGCTCCCTGATATTGGATCTAGGTTAGGCTAAGTTTTCGGTCCGATCGGATTTACAGATCAACTGTGGCAGACCAGTTTCAATTCAACGGTCACCGGTACTCGATCAGGGCCATAAGTGCACTGACATGGGTTGGAAATTTTTCCTGATCCGAGAGTGTAATTGGGTCAGATTCTGACGGTCTGAATCCTTAGATTTGGCCCGCAAGTGAGACGACTCAATTCACTTAAGTTTCAGTTCTCTTTCTAAAGGTATTCGCATTTCTCACACACTTTGCTCCGAGCTCAAGTTGTGCGTTTCTGGATACTATTAGGACTTGATTTCTGAGGTAGTAGTCAAGTCCAGCAAGGCGGTCATAACCGTATGATTTCGCCGTAATCGGACTTTCGACACTCGGTCCAAGTCCGATACGGAGTTTCGGTGTGCTCCTGAGAGCAACTGGGATTAGAGATTGATCCTAAGTTTTACGGTAATGTAGCGGTAATGATTCTGCATGTTTTGGGTCCTACAGATCATATTTAAAGTGATTAGTGCTAATTTCACAGGTACTTTAGTTTAACACTAGCTAATTCTCGCCTAATTTCCAAAGGATTTGGTCCTAAGTGATTTCTGCCTGAGGTGAAACTCGGGTCTTTGTACGGATTTTTCCGAGACGTTACACCTCCTTTTGCATTTTTATTCATTGTTGCGTTTATATTGACCTTGGTGTTCCAAATATCAAGGATGTTATCGATAATATTCTCGATATTATCAGTATCACCAGGTTACAGATATCGAACTGCACTTAATTTTTTAATTTTTATTTAAATCCATATATCCCAATAATTTTGATATTATCAATGATATTTTGTGATGGTATCGACTCGGCATCATTTTGTGCAGCCTCCAGATTAAAAGTTTCTTGGTATTGGTGATACCGACCAATAGAAAGGATACTTTTATGAATCATTGAAAAATCTAATGAGAATTGGGTAGGAATCCTAACAAACGAAAACATCTTCATTTTTGTGGGATTCTTTTGGGAATTTTGTTCCTTAAGTGACTTTGATGACCCTTTTTGGTTTTTGTTGAATCAAAGCTTGGATTTGGGGGGAAATCTCAACTCAAAGAGGAGACGGGCTGGAACTGAAAGGTGATAAAAAGTCTATTGAAACTTCGTTTTTTCAAGTGTTAGCATCGATTGTAATGAAAATCCATGTCTATGCATGATTCTCATGCATTAACTTGGATTTGTGGCAAATAAATCAACATTTGAGGGAGTAACTAGGAAAATCCTAATTTTCTCCATTTTTACCTCTCAAATTAAGAATGCGTGTGCAAATTTGAAATATTGATCAGTGACTCTCTTTTTTTTTTTTTCAAAAAAATATTTCCAGTTAATCAAAATATACCAAAATAAAATTTTGTTTAATTGTTAATTAATGTGGAAATTTTATATGTCATGAGTGTTGGCCGATCTATCAGTTGGTTCCAATTTTTCATTTTTTCCGAAATAAAAATATTTTTTATTATTTTAAATTAAGAAAATGTAAAAAATCTGTTTATTTTGAAAAAAATAATAAAGTTGTTTCATTAATGTATCATGTATAATGCATGTATGCATGGATGGTTAGATGGATGCATGTACATACATATGTATGTGTACATGCATGAATGGATGGATTCATGATGTACGTACGCATGTATGTATGTGTGCATGGATTGATGGACGTTTTTTTCTTTTCCCTACAACACATGGTTTAGGCCCCTATAAAATGGAAATTTATTACGCCTAGTTGTTTTTTGTAATATTTTGATTCCTAAATTTGTAAACACGTCTTGTAAGTTGTAACTCCTCTTGAAGTTCCATTGAAAAATTCCATTTGTTTCCCAATGTTTCCTCAGTCCGCGATATTTTTTCGAGTACTGGTGATAATATCAGTACCATTACTGATACATGTTTCCCTGGTCATTGATACATGTAACGATTCTGATACTTTGAACACCGGTTGACCTATAACATGTTGCATTGGCCAATTAAAATGGAGATTAGTAAGATTCCCCTATGCATTCGACGTTTTATGGGCATCCTCAGGGAGAAGAACACTAGACTTTCTAGCTTATTATTACACGTGATCTAACAATGACAGTCAATTGCTTGGATCATTGTCAACATAAAATTTGCATCATGTTGCGAAGTAGCTGAAGAGAAAAATCAATTGAAGGTTTCCTCACATTGTTTTGTTTTCGAGTTTTTAACACCATAACTTTCCCCACGCAGTCTCTTGTGGGTGCTAGGAAGGGTAAATAAACTTCTAGGAAATATGAAAAGAGAGATAAAAGGAACTCATGGGTGTTATTGCCAGTGCTATGGATCAGTTTTGTTGATTACAACAGAAGAGATACTCTGTGCACATGGAGAAGTACAGTGGAAAAATTATGGATGGGTGGTATTTCGAGTCAAAATGGATGGAGAAATAATGTGGAGAATGTTGCTTACAAGTTTTAAAACACACTTTATTTCGCATTCTGGAAATCTGGGGAACATGAAAGGAGAGAAATAAAAGGATTTTTTAGGACATGGAAGCACCATTCTATATATGGAGAGAGATTAGTCCAATTGTTTGTTCTTCCACTTTATGGAGACTATTATGATGCAGGACCATTCGTTCATTGAGTAGGATCAACTAGTAGACACCACTGCTTTCTGATTTTGAATAGGCCAAGTTAGTGGGGGCCTGTAGATCCAATTATTAGTCATGCAATGTTCCAATTGACTTGTGTGGTTCATAGGACCAATTGGATGGTTCATATAAGTAACCAATAAAACTGTGGAGACCCACAAAGTCCATTGGTTAGCATACAACCCTACTTGGGGCAGTGGCATGTGCAATTTGTGTGGAGAGAGGAAGGGAGAGAAAAACAAAGAGAAAGGATGCTAGACATGGGAGCATTTTACTTACACACAACAAGGAGCAGAGAGAGAAGCGGGTAAAATTTAAGCAACTTGTTTACGTGGATAAATCTAAGCTGTCGGTTTATAAATACATAGATTTATGAAATTCCATAGACACCCTTATCTATCTCGAAAAGCTCATTTAATAATAATCATCATCATCTAAACCTTATCCCAACTACTTGGGGTTAGCTACATGAATCTTGTTATTCAATTCCAGTCCATCGAGGACCATATCCTTACTTAAACCATTGGGAATGTCATGTTGTTTGGATTAACGATGGAAATTATGGCATAAGTTTGACACCAGCTGCCAACTAGATGCAACCCTCCTCTTTTACTTGGGCTTGGAACTGGCAATGAGAACACAAAAGTCCCACAAATGCAATGTGATACTGTTACATAGTTTGATTATAATCAAGCGCTATCATGTGCTTAGAAAACTAGGGAGTACTAGTTGGAAATAAATTGATGGCAAGCCAATTGTGATGGTTAGACCATGTGCTTGGGGAACAAGTGATATAAGGGGACTTCAACTTGGAGTGGTCAGAATGGAGGACAAGAGGACCTTACGAAACTTGGATAGCTGTAAATAAAGCCACCCCTTTTGCGCCTAAGGTTTGAAGGAAGAGAGACTATGGCTTGAAGGAGATAGAAGGTTAGAGATTTGCTCCTCAGGTTACGGGAAATCCTCTAGTGGAGGAAGGGTATCCAGGATGGATTGCACCTAAACCTCCAGATCCATGTCATTCAAAATCCCTTACTGAGGTTCTCTGGTCGACTTTGATCCAGTCAAAGAGCCAGCTCGGGGAGCAGCACAAGCAGAATGCCTTCATTGTATGGCTCGGGTGGTGATGGAAGATGGAATTCGTATTGCATTGTTCACTGAAAAGGAAGTTGTCCAAGTAGGAGATCCTTGGAAGCAATCGGTTATCGGTAGGTTTGTTTATGCTTAAACCTTCTCTAGAAAAAAGAAAAAAGAAAACAGAACTGTGATCAGAAAAGGGGGTTAAGAAGGGGGACATGTATTTTGGTTGAATTGGTAAGGACCCTGTTCCTTTGTTGCCAAATTTATGATTTAAGACTTCATCAATGTGTTATCAAGGGATCATCAGTTGTTTATGAATCAACAAATCAGAATATCATGTTGGAGTCCCTGGTTCATTTAAGGTAAGAATCTTCCCTCTGTTTTGATGTGGATTGGAATTCCTAATCTGAATGTATATAATGAAGGTTGTTCAAGATCTATTCTCACTTTGCATCTATATAATGAAGGTTGTTTAAGATCTATAGCTGGATTGTTGGCAAGGTTTATCAAAATCAACGCTGCAAATCTTGCGGCATATAAAACTGACATTTCCCATACTTGCGTAACTAAGGGAAGGACCTTCCTAAAAGGGGTCAGGAATGTCACAGGTTCGATAGGGATGTGGTTCAAAATTCTTTACAATAGGGTCCCTGAATTGTTCACAAAGTGCTGATTCAAAGGACATTCTACAAGTTAATGCAGTTTTCTGATGTGGAAAAGATGAAGGAACTGCCAAAGGAGAAGATAATGAAGAAAGCCCAAGCAAGGCAAATACTAAGCTGTGGGTGGAGAAAACCTTCTATCAGAAAAATCATCATCATTATCATCTTAGCCCAAGGGATTCCGTATCGATAACAGTGGCCGTAACGGTCACCACCATTACTGATATGGGTATCAACTGTAAAAGGCCGATACAGGGGCGTAGCGACCGTTACGACCCCCATAACGGTTGAAAATTTTCTTTTGCCCGAAAAATTCTGAAAAAAAATATATCTAGAAAATCCAGAATAATGTAAATATTCCAAATATGTATTCATTTTTTGTTTTAAACATGTTTATGGCAGTGTAACAGTCTACTCTTTGGAGAGAGTGATGTATCGAGCTGTCTAGTGAATTTGTGAAAATAATTATGTCTTTAACGTTTACACATCACAATCAAGCATTAGAACTAGAAATCATGAAAAAGGTATAAATGCTACTTTTTCAATTTTTTGAAAAAAAAAGAAGCCCTTGGAGGCTTCTATTTGCTCAAATCACTTCAATCTATAGTTTTAATCTTAAAAACTATAGTAAGAGTGGTCGAAATCTATCATAAAATGATCTATGAGAGTTTTTGGAATGAGAAAAGTGAAAAAAAAAAAAAAAAAAAAGAAGAGGAAAAATTGGATTTAAATAGAAAAAATTGTTGTTTTTCTACCGTTACGGGGGTAATGGCCATTATGCCCCGTAACAGCGGATACAAGGCCGATTCAATCCCAAAAAACCAACCGCCTCGTTTCATCCCCGTATCGTGTAACGGTCATGACCGTTACCTATACGTATAAGCCTTTACGGGCGTATTGTAACGGATACGGATTATCTTAGCCTTACCCAACTAATTGGGGTTGGTTACATGCAAATCTCATTTGATGTGCCATAAAATCTCAAAGGCAACGACTCTCCTAAAACTAATTGGATGGGTAAAAATGTCCATTTGCTCTTGGCGGTATCAGTAACACTATGAGAGACAATATGGTCATGTATAAAGAACCTTACCCAACTAATTAGGGTTGGTTACATGTAAATCTCTTTTGATGTCCCATAAAATCTCAAAGGCCACAACTCTCCTAAAACTAATTGGATGGGTAAAAATGTCCATTTGCTCCTGGCGGTATCAATGGTAGAGATATACCAACATAGGGTTTTGCACAACCATGCAACACTGAGAGACAATATGGTCGTGTATAAAAAGTTTGAGTGTTAGTTGACTTCTTTTATTGATTGGTTTGTTGAGTTGTTTTCTTTCCTTCTTTCATTAGATCTAGATGTTCGATTAGATTGTGTAAAGAGAGAAAAGAAACCATAGGACCAATAGGGTCCAAGCCTTGGTTTCATTTTCTCTAGTTAGGATTTTGTACAAGACATATATGAAGATACATATGGATGGAATAGACTTCCTATTGAATAATTTGATTAAAATAACTTGACTCCGTTCTTCTTGAGAATAGAAACTATTTCTGGGAGTAGACATTTCTAGGATGTCCTAGGGGAGATATTTCTCCAGGGTGTGTGGTGAGACTACACATTTACCCTCTTTCATTTATTTTTCATTATTTTTTATTGTGGTTAGAGGATTTGAGGGAATTGAAGGTGGATCTAGATCATGCAATTTGTATGTAGAGTTGTACACGAGTCGAGATAGCTCGGTCAGCTCGCTTGATTCGACTCGGAAAAGCTCGACTCACCTCGGCTTGAAATTGGATTCGGACTGAGTCGAGCTGGTTTTTGGAGCTCGAAAAAATTTCGAGCCAAGTTTGAGCTTGCCCGAGCTCGACTCGACTCGGATCGAATCAGTTCAGTGACTCGGTTATTTTGATATGGATGCTGCTCGGCTAGTGTTTGATGAAAGACTCAACGAAGTGTTGGCGAGGAAGGAATGGATACGTCGGGTGTTTGATTTTGATGTTGCTCGTCAGGTGTTTGATTTTGATGCTGCTCTCCAGGTGTTTGATGAAACACCTGTAAAAATGTTGTTACTGTTTTGCATTCGTTGAGAAATTGAAGATGCATTCCATGTGTTTGAGAAAATGCCGCACAAGCTCGAACTGGCCCGAGCTGCTAACCAAACTGAGCCGAGCTGGCCAGACAGGCTCGAGGACTAAGCCAAGCCAAGTTGTGCCCCAAGCTCGACTTGGATCAACTCTTGTACAACTCTATTTGTATGTATTCAATTCCTCTTGTTCATTTCAACTCAGTCTAAGTTGCCCCGTTATTGTAGCTTTTGAGTATTCCTTTTTATTTTGGTTAGCATCTTGTGAGTGCTTGAAACTTGGTTGCATGGATGGCTGATGAGCAATCAAAATAATTAGGTATGGGTGACTCCAACATATTGAGAATTTTTTATGGTTGGTATTGACTCAACGTGCACGCACACACACACGCACGTGGGTTTTGCTGATGTCCCCACCTTCAAGGGGATGTTAGCAACATCCCCAAAGCTTTTAAATGGCACATTGGATGACCTATCATAGGTTTGAACCGTCCATTCATTCATACAAGTAGGGTCAAGCCATGGCCCATGGTGCAAAAGTCATACCAATCGGATGATCCTAACATCCAATCAATCGCATAGAAAATGAATAGTCAAGATTGAGAGGATAAACAAAATAGGTTTGTCATCATCTTGAAACATCTATCCCATAGATCCCACTTTGTATTATTTATGATTCCACACTTTGGCTTGGCTTGATGATTAACCATACAATCCATGGCTCATAAAAAACAAACAGTTGTAATCAGTGTTCAAAGTATCGGTATCGCTACAAGTTTCGTTGGCTGGGAATACAAAAACAATATCGATATCACTGATAACTAGAAACGCAGGGAAAAATTGGGGAAAGATGGGGAAAACGGTAGAATTTTTTAGTGAAACATTAGGAGAAGCTAAAATACACATATTTTCATAGTTAGGAATAAAAAAATTGCAAAAGGAATGCATACATAATAAGTTTCCATTTGGTGGGGGCCTAAAAGCATATGTTGTCCACGAAATCAGTCCAACCATCGCATCCACGCAACCATCCAAGCATTCATTGATATTTCATAATATCAGCAACACATGATATTTCACCAAGAAATCGTCGATAACTGGAAAGGAAATGAAAGGCTGTGGTCAGTGTTTTAAATATCGACGATATCGGCCGATATATCCCACGATATTTCTTCTATCCCACTTGTGCGATACGAAACGCACAAGTAGTGGGATATATCCCACATGTTTGATCCAGTGAGCATTTTTTTATTTTCGATCCTTTTTTTTTTCTTCTGTAAATTATGTTAAACCAATGTCAAATTGTTACAAATCCATATTTTTTCATGTTTTGCATGAAAAATCATGGATTGAGAGATTCGATTTTGAGATTTGAAGGAGAACGACCGAGTTGTGGAAATTTAAAAAAAAAAATTTAAAATTTTCCCATTTTCTCGCAAATCGGTTGCAATCTTTGTGTCCAAACATAAAATCAAACATGCATGTAACCTGATTTATTGATTCTTCTTTTGCTTTTGAATGTACTGCTTGTATTTCCACACGTCTTCTTACATTTATAAATTATATGAATAAACTTTGAATATACTTGCATCAATTCAATGAGACAATGCATAGAATAGGACCCCATACAAAGAAAACCTATTATGTGCACTTGTTTTTTTTTTTTTTTTTGCAATGTTTTGATTTGTAAGTGTATTGATGTCTTTTTTAACAATCACTGAAATTTCATTGAAAATTTCGACCAATTTCCAATGTTTCCAATAACAACGATACAACCGATATATCCCATGCGATAACCAATACGTATCCGTATCCCAAGGGTGCGATACATAACGCGATACCGATATTACGAACACTGACTGTGGTCTTGATATTGCCCATGTTGCGAGAATGATAATGTGACGATATTTCGTCGACAATTTGAAGACTACATACATCCATGAGCCCATTAAAAAATGAAATGGAAATCTTTTTAATAAACAAAATTTTGGCAATATCGATACATTAGCGATGTTATCGAAATATTGTCGATACACATCGATACAAGTGACTACTGCAATTTACACAGTAAAAAATATTTATGAATCCGTTAGTTTTGAAGTTATTTCCCCTTTGCCAAACCATGGAGAATATGAAGTGAGGTGAGAAGAACTTTTGGATGTCATAGTAGCACCCCAAAAAAGGATAAATTTTTTGGTAATTTCATCTTTGTTTTGTGGTTGGATTTGTAAGCGGCTCTGGTTGAGGAAACCAAGCATGTTGATAAATGGTCTGCCCTTTCTCTGGGTTCTGGACATTAAAACATTGGCAGGAGCCAGGAGCTCAATTGGCATTTGCTTCTCATATGATTGAAAGATCGCAGACATACATATTGTGCCCATATATCTTCTTTTCCCTTTTAGATGGAAATTGGCATGTCATATACTTTCCTACTATTTTAAGCTCACGAAATAGATAATTTTGTTTTATGTTGCTTTTGAACTTATTTGTTCATCAGCTGCTATCAATGGTTATTTTATTTCGTTCTAGTGACATTTCTATTGTCTGTTATTGCTTTAGGAAGATGAATATTTATTTCATTGTAGTACTGATAATTTTAAGACTTGTGACACTCTACAGTTTGATACAGAAGAATCCATTCTCAGACTACCTTTGCCCGAATGTTGGGTGGTAAGTAAACTATGATATTATTGTATTTTTGCTAATCTGACTATTACTTGTTTTTATTGGAGAAGTTAACTTGTTCAAGGTTGGGAAACTTCACGAGCTCATTGACAATGTCACCTCAAGCTATGATAAGTTTTTCTTCAATGATGTTGCAAGAGAAATCTATGATTTCTTTTGGGGTGATTTTGCTGACTGGTATGTTGATTCTTTATAGCATTACAGCGCATCTTAAATTATGTGAGCCTTGTTTTTCTATTACTTCTTTGCAAATGTGCTACTTTAGTGAAAGAATTATCTTGTGCGTGTAATACTTTCCAAGTGATCCTAACAAGTGTTATCAACAATGGCCCTTCATCATATCTGAGTCAGGGGTATAGAAAAGGCTTCTTGATTTAACTAGACATTTAAAATTTTAGGAATTATGAGAATCGAAGGACATAATGTTTAAACTTTACTGCAATGTTTTTACCACATTATTCTGGATTACTTGCTGATGGAGATGTTTCATTTGGAAGCTTTATGTTCTCCGTATACATCCTCGTGGGATTGAAGCTTTCTTGCTAGAACTAAACTTCTACAAAGAACCTTCAGGCTATGACGTGAATATCTAAACTTCTACAAAGAACCTTTAGGCTATGACGTGAATATAATTAGATGCAAAGCTTAATTGAGATCACTTGCACGGTGTTTCCCATAAACAAATTTGGAAGCTCTCAGCTACAATTGGTTTAGTCATTGGCTATCAAGTTGGGTTATAAATATGAGACGTGATAGCGTCCATTCTATTCAAGTTGTTAAACTCTCATCAAATGCCTTGGTACATCTCCAAGTTGAGTGGACTAAAACATTGCAGAGTCTTTATCGGGTTTTTTTTTTTACACATGCACTCACACTCCCACACGCACCTACGCACTCTCACCACAATGGTTTGACTTCGTGTTGAAACTCTTGTGAGTCTACCACTGAGGCACGAGTAAGGACCCAGTCTTTATCGTTTAATGTAGTTTAAATACTTCTTTCATTGTTAATGCTAAAAATCCATTTGGCATTGCTAGTTAAAAACTTTTGGGCTTTTTGTTCTCAAAATTACTTAGTTGAGTAATGAGCTTGGTTATCACATTCCCTTAATAACTTATATAAAAAAAATCAATGAAAAAAACATTTTTGGTGGAATGCCTTTGAGATGTTTCGAGGGGCATTTTTGTGTGTAGCGGGTGAAGGCCATTTGAGGGGGGTGGAATACGTTCATAGGTCCATCTGTGCATACAGAAATTTGTCATGGATCCGTGCCATTCACCAGGTGGGGCACACTGTGAACATGCTATATGCCAAAAATCAGGGTAGCTCACTCATCAATAGGGGTGTCAATGGACCGGGCTCGGGCTTGAAAAAGCAAAATTTTGAATAGGGCCGGCCCGACGGTCCAGCGCAAAATAGTTCAAAATCTAGGCCGAGACCTACCACAGGCCTGGCCTGTTGATAGCCCTACTCATCAAATGAGCCACACATGTTGAATTTGGACTACTGGACTTTTTCTTTAACTGTCCATTTTTCTTGTACAAGTTTGATTTGCCCGATCAGCCAACCAACATTATGGTTGGTCCATGGTATGTTCTCAGGGTACCCTACCTGGTGAAAGCCTGGATGTATGACAAAGGTGCCCATCTAAACAAATCATTGATTGACAAGTGTTTTGCACCCTCATGCGAGGTGCCCGTAAGCCTCAACAATTCCACAACTCTCCTCTGAATCATCTATGACACCTATTGTAGGAAGCACGTCCATCTCCTGCTCGAGGGCTCACCTTGATGTTTGTTTGACATCTATTTATTCATCAATTGTGCCACATCATGTTCACCATACATAAAAAGTATCAACTCAATCCAAAACTCAAGTGGATCACACCATTACAACAATGTAAAATCACCACTAAAACCTCTAAGTCAGTGTGCCACATGAGTTCTTGTATAAGGATGATTCTATGGATCTCTTCATCCAAGTGGGGCTAATATGATGAACGGGTTAGATGGTGGCATATAAGAAACAAGGTAATTGCCAGAAAAGTTTTTATGGTGGGCATCCCTTCACACACTTTTTTTTTGTTGAAATGTGCTGATTATTTATTTGTCATCATCTTATCATCATCTAAGCCTTAAGCTAATTAATTGGGGTCGGCTACATGAATCCGGTTCCGCCATTCCACTATCAAGGGCTATAACTTCAGTTAGACCATAGGTAATCAAATCTTTTCTTACTACCTCCACCCGCGTGCTTTTAGGCCTTCCTCTTACCCTTTTATAGCATTCAACTTGTACCAGCTCATTTGATGGGGACATCATGTGCACACGCGCACGCACACCGCCCCCTACGCATGTACGCCAGAAGGAGGACCCACCATCGATCTGGATCGATGATGACATCCAGGGAGGGCCTCTTAGTTAGGAAACGAAGTTTTGATTCAAAAGAGTGGGCCCAACAATCAAGAAAAGCCCACCATGGGATCTCGTGATCGTGGCCCACTAGTCGGATTGATTTCATATTTTAAGTTTTGCTTATTGTTATTATTTAGAACATCATGAACGCTTTAGATTTCTTCGTTTAATTTTTATTTTAGTTTACTTCATCGCCAAGTAATAGGTTGCGCACATGGCGCGAGTTTTGGGGTATAGGTTTTCCTATAAATAGGCACCCCTTGTAGTTCTTTTGATTCATTGAAGTTGAATAAAAATTGCTGCGTGGTTTTTCTGCTCTCTGAGTTTCTAAGTTGTGGAAAAATTAAAGTGGGTGCTAAGCCCTCCCTTTTCGAAGGACTGAGATTAAAGTGGGTGCGAAGCCCTCATTTTCGAAGGGTTAAATACCATGGTGCGAAGCCACATTTATCCCCATCTGCCCCTCCATCTTATTTCATCCTTACCACAACCATCTTCGCGCCCAATCTGTTTGTTTTACAGCTGTTCATCCCTCCACAGCCAGTTTTCAGAATCTGGCCCTGCAGGAGGGCTAAAACTTCGACGGAGCACTAAACCCAGACCACAGATCGGATCGACGTGAGGTTTGGAGGTTTTGTAGCCCGTCTGGCTGACTAGGGCCAAGAAGTCGATTTGGGAAGACGAGCCTTCATTGCACGTCCGGTCAGCCCATCTGCGCACGTGCGTCAACCCCGGGGCACCGTCTGCACGCGGGAGCTATTTCTGGGTCAAGTTTTTCTCTTATTTTCCTCTTTTCATCCCCAATTTTATAAACCCTAATCCTAGATTGCCCTAAATCCCCTATTTCTATCTCTTTTCTTACCCTAGAGTTCCTTGATTTGAAATTGGTGAATTCCTTAGGGATTGATTACTATACATGTGGCTGAATTCTATTTCCCTTTGAGTATCATTTGGCTTATAGTTTTTATTGTTTCAGCCCTAGCCTGTGTAGGCCTGGACTCGTGCAGATTCCCCTTTACTTGAATGTTTGAGCTTTTGTGTTGGATGTGGAATTATTATGTGATTGTTCTGAATTAGCATGATTTAAGCCTGAAATCTTGCATATCATATTTAAATTTCATGTCGTGCATCAAATTTGGTATCAGAGCTTAGGGTTCTTATAGGGGAATACATTACATGTTTAGGGTTAGTTTGTTCGAGTCTATCATGCATTCAATTCATCACATGTAGCTTTTAGGAGTCTATAGTCCCTGATATTAGTTGCTGAAATTTCTGTTAGCAGGAAGTTAGCAATTTACATTGCTGTAATTTTCTGTTATTCCTTTAATTTGACAACTATATTGCTGGATTTTAGTAGCACTGCGTAGTTTCCCTCATATAGAATTTCATAGGATCATTTAGTCCCATATAGTCGTCATAAAAAGTCCTTAGGTGGAGTTGGCAAGTTGTACGCCCACATGTTCGGGTCATGGTTTTGGCTAGCACCCTACACTAAATATGGAACAACTGCTGAAGTCACTAAACAAGCTGTCCCAGCAAATCGAGTCTTGGGGTAAACACTTGGAACAAAGCGTAGATCAACGCCTTGACCAAATAGAGGCCTCCCTCAAGACAAACCCCACCATTAGGGAAGATGGCCAATCTCAGGTAGGTGGCCAGGAGGATAGACCAATGAATGGAGGTGGCCAAGGAATCAGTCATGGGCGTGCACTCGTGCCCCCACCCTATGAGGGACATCAAGGCCATTATTTTGAGGAGTACAACATGTGCAACCTCGTGGCTAGAGAGAGTGCACCAGAGGCTAGTATAGAGTTACCCACTGAGGCCATTCCGGTAGTGGATGAGTTTCATGATGTGTTTTCTGATGATCTACCGGATGAGTCTCCCCCTAGGAGGGATATAGAGCACACCAGAACATGGGACACTGTAATACCTACAACCGAGTTTATGTTGAATAGTTCTGTCGATAGGTCCACAGGTCTAAGTCCTCATGAAGTCGTTACTGGTTATAAACCTAGGAAGCCTATTGATCTTGTCCCTATGTCACTGTCCCATAGGCCGTCAGAGTCTGCAGAGTCTGTTGCACTTCACATTCATTCATGGCATCAAGAAATCAGGCAGAAGATCATGACTAGTAATAAACATTACACATTTTCTGCAAACCAGCATAAACGTTTCAAAGAATTCAATATTGGAGACTCTGTGATGGTCCGCATCAAGCCCGAGTGGTACCCTCCTGGGGCCGTTCGTAAGTTACACGCGTGTAGCGTTGAACCCTTCAAAATTATAAAACGAAACGGTCTCAATGCGTATGAAGTAGATCTTCCACCTTCCATGGGAATTAGTTTCACATTCGATGTGAAAGATCTATTTACTTTTCAGGGGACCACTGATACTTTATCTGGCCTTTTGCCCACCCATCCTGATTCCCCATATTTATCCCTTGAACCATGGCCCATTTTCAACCCATTTTCTCAGCCTCTACCTCCCATACATACTCTTCCTGACCTTTCTTCCCAGCCTCTACGTCTCATACCTACCCGTCCGGACCCATTTTCCCAGCTTCTACATCCCATACCTACCCGTCTCAACCCATTTTTCCAGCCTCTACCTCCCATACCTATCCGTCCCGACCTATTTTCCCAGCCTCTACCTCCCATACCTACTCTTCCCGACCTTTCTTCCCAGCCTGTCTCACATACCTAAACTTCACACACTCAGAGAGGAAATAGAGGATATCTTGGACCATCAGATAGTTTCAATGTCGGACAACGGGTTTCAGAAGTACCTGGTTAAATGGAAGTCACGCCCAGCTTCAAACAGCACGTGGCTCATTGAGGAGGAGCTTTAGAGACTTGATCATGACATCCTAGAGCGGTTCATGAGTTTTATTTCGCAAGTGGCAAAATCTTCGCAACCGAGGAGAATTGATGGGGACATCACGCGCACGCACGTCACCCCCTACACATGTATGCGAGAAGGAGGACCCCACCGTCGATCTGGATCAATGTCGACATCCAGGGAGGATCTCCTAGTTAGGAGATGAAGTTTTGATTAAAAAGAGTGGGCCCGACAATCAAAAAAAGCCCACCATGTGATCTCATGATCGTAGCCCACTAGTCGGATTGATTTCGTATTTTAGGTTTTGTTTATTGTTATTATTTAGAACATCATGAACGCTTTAGATTTCTTTGTTTAGTTTTTATTTTAGTTTACTTCATCGCCAAGTAATAGGTTACGCACATGACGCGAGTTTTGGGGTATAGGGTTTTCCTATAAATAAGCACCCCTTGTAGTTTTTTTGATTCATTGAAGATTAATAAAAATTTTACGTTTTCATACTCTCTGAGTTGTGAAGCCTAATTGGGTGCGAAGCCCTCCCTTCATCGAAGGGCTAAATACTGTGGTGCAAGTCACATCTATCCCGATCCGCCCCTATCTTCTATCATCCATACTTCCCACCTTCTTTCATCCATATTTTTATTCTCCTACAATCATCTACGCTTCAAATCCATCTTCTATTGAAGCTGTTTTTCTCTCTACAGCAGATTTCCAAAATCTGGCCCTACAGGAGGACTAAAACTTTGGCGGAGCACTACGCACAAACCGTGCATCGGATCGAGCTGAGATTTGGGGTTTTGGAGTCCATCCCTGGCCAACCAGGGCCAAGATGACCTTTTTCTGAATAGTGGGCCCCACACACATGCGGTCGTGATCACACGCACGTGCGTCTGGGCCATAGTTATTGTCCGCGCGCGGGAACTGTTTTCTGGTTCAGGTTATCTTCTTATTTTACCCTCTCACACCAGTTTTTCATAAACCCTGACCCTAGATTGCATTATCTTTAATTTATTTGTCCCTTTTCTCACCCTAAGATTCCTTGAATTGAAATTGGTGAATCCCTTGGATTAGGGACTGATTGTTGTACATGTGTGAATGATTACTGCTTATCTTTGAG
The DNA here is from genome assembly GCF_029962835.1 of Magnolia sinica. Classification (NCBI taxonomy): domain Eukaryota; kingdom Viridiplantae; phylum Streptophyta; class Magnoliopsida; order Magnoliales; family Magnoliaceae; genus Magnolia; species Magnolia sinica. The sequence continues at coordinate 96,202,926 of NC_080578.1, forward strand.
CATCGTTTGGTTTATAATTTTAACAGATCCAACCCTAACATGTGTAGGGTTGGACCCGCATAGATTCCCCTTAATTGAATGGTTTGGACTTTCATGTGGGATATGGAATGTGTAATTGTTTCTAAACTAACGTAATCTTAAGCCTGAAATCTCGCACATCATATTTGAATTTCATGTCTTGCATCATCATTCCTTCTAATCAGCGCAATTTTGGGCCTTTGTCACACACATAACCAAACCATCTAAGTCCACCTTCCATCATCTTATTACCTATTGTTGCTATTCCTGAGCTCATCCGAATGCATTCATTTCTAATCCTTCCTTGTCTTGGCACTCCTCCATCTCAACATCCTCATTTTTAGCTACACTCAATCCTACAAATCTATTGTTCCTTAACTGCTCAAGATTCTGTCCCATAAAGCATGGTTGATCTTATAGCTACCCTATGCAACTTCCCTTCATTTTGAGTGTTACACAACGATCACATAAAACTTCAAAGGCTCATCTCCATTTCCTCTACCTAGCTTGAATTTTATGAGCAACATCCTTCTCATTCCCTCCACTCTAATGAATTGTCGACCCAAGATATTAGAAGTTGTAATTTTAAGCAACTTCTTAAGTAATTCCAAGTTTCCTTATATGATTGGCTTTTCCCTCTAGATATTGCTAAAATATCTTTTGCCACTTTCTTAATGCACATTACTATCTCATTCTACATAACATTTACTTCTTCCTCTCCACTCTATTTCCCTTTTTCCATCAATTTATTTTTAAATAACATTTCCTTAGTCATACGATCCTTCTTCCGAGCTGTTTATTCTTACTAACATTTTTGAAGCAGATGCTTCCTTGTTCCCATACCCAAATTTGTTGCCTCTTTGCTTCATCCTTGGTGCAACTATATTTTTCTCTATTTTTAAATTCCATAACCTAGTTTTTGGACATCTATTAACTTCACTCCTTTTCTTCCATCTCTTGATATAAACATCCATAACATTAACTGATGTTGCATTGTCAAACTCTTACTTGGTATAACCCTACAAACCTTATATATTGATTGCTCTATCTTCCCAAGTAGAAAGAAATCTATTTGGCTTGTGGGCCAATTATTTAATTAACCAAATGTACACAATTAGAGGTTAAGCTAATTTGTTCAATCAGACAACTAGCTCATTTCATAAATAAAAAAATGTCACACGATTTAGAGTTTTTAATTTGTTTGGGCCAATTATTAAATTAAACAAATTAAACAATTGTTTGAGATTTTTTTATTATTATTATTTATGAAATGAGCCAATTGTTTGATTAAACAAATTAATTTAACATCTATTTGTGTATAGTTTTTTGTTGAAATGGGCCAATTGTTTTTCTTATCTATGTTCACTGAACTTTTTTGATCTATATATGCAATCATCAATTAAAAAAAAAAAAAAATTTGTTTATTCAGAATCTTACACTTGCTAGAAGCAATGTAAACAGTCCCTAATTGTTTGGAGACCAAAGCTAAAGTTATTGATTATATAGTTGGATCTTCATAAGTACTTTTTGGATCTGAATATCCTTAACCTGATATTAGTTCCTAATATGATCATATTTTTGGTCACCATAGCCTTGTCCAAGCTATTTGTGGTTGACTTAGTTTTTCTAATATAAATTGTTTGAAAACCTTCCTCAAGTAGTAGGGTTGTCAATGCATGGGGTCTGGGGTTGCCTTCAGCCTGCCTATCCACAATTTTGAATTTGCTAGGCCCTGTCCCAGCCCGTTGACAGCCCTATCACATGGTAGGCCTCTGATGGTTGGCGTATCATCATCGTCATCATCATTATACCCTTGCCCCAGATATTTGGGGTCAGCTTGATGATGGTCAGAGTAATTGAAGGAGCAAAAAAAAAAAAAAACCATGTTTTGTTTGATTTGAAGAGTTAGGATAAAAATGGAGAAATCTAACAGTACACCAAGTTCTGGCTGGTACACTGCACTCAAATTGACCAAATGGAACACCAATCCATGATCAGATCATTTCGCATGTGGGCCCCACTTTGGGTGGACCACTTCCTTCAAATTGTACGGATTGGGCAGCCTGACCTGTCAGTTGGTAGCTTTTGTTTTTGTATTTAATGTTTATGGTTTTCAGTGCCACCGAAAAAAAGGAATGTCCATAATGGTAAATATACGAGGACCTATCGGATTTATATGTAACGTGTTATTTAAACAGACAAATCCACTTTTTCATAAAGTATTTGGCATTGATTAGTGTAAACTGAAATGTCAGTGCATGTTCTTTGTCATACTTGAGAAATCTACATTATTTCCTAATGATTTCTATCTCTTCTTCTATGTTCTTCCATATACATTATTTGGTGCTACGTTATTGTCAGGTTAATATGATCCAATCAGCATGATTTTGACCAAGGCTGATTCATGGTGGAAGCCATTGAACTTTCCAGATGGACTGTTATGATGCTTGTCCAATTTGACTGCAGCACACCAGATGAGGAAAATTGGTGTGGTGCAAAAGAGGATTAGTTGAGATTGCTGACAAAGAGATACCCAAAATGACCATTGTTGATATCTTGGGTCAATAATTCAGGAGAGTGGAGCTGGGTGATGAAGTGGAGAAGTGCCTCTGGAGTTCTATATGATGTCTGTATACCAATGAAACTGAAGGGAACTTTTATTGAATAGTGATAAGACCAGCCATGCTTTATGGGACAAAATGCTGGTCAGTCAAGGAATAACATAGGATGAGTGTAGTGGAAATGAGGATGTCAAGATGGGAGTAGCAAGACAAGGATATAGAATTAGGAACAAATGGATTCGAGGGAACTTAGGAGTAGCACCAGTAGGTAATATGATGCAGGGACATGTGATGGTCTAACCCTAGATGCATGTATAATCAGGTTGAAAAGATTCAAATAATAAAATTAATCAACCAAGTTGTGTCAATTAAGGGGATTAAGCAAATCTCAACAAAGAGATGAAATCATTCCATCAGGATCATGCCCCTTAGCATAAAATCACATAAACAGTAAATTTTTTATTTTTATTTTTTAAAAGCCCACCTAGGGATATGAGGATATCTCAGATCTCGCATAAACCAGTCCACAGTCAAGTTTGGATCTGATTCTCCTGACTAGTCATCCCTCTTTTCCATTCAAACCAGAAGGGAATATCCAGATAGGAACGAAAGAGATGAAGAAGAGATCGGTTCAAGATGAAGGAGAGTACGGATTATAGGGCATCAAAGAAAAGAAGACGGTTGATTCTTACCTTTTCCTGCACATCGAAGATATAGAAAGAAGGAAAATTTGAGACTGGATTGGAATCCTCCATACCCAAGTGTCAATCCTGAAACCCTAATCTCTTTGGTAAAAGAGGAAGAAAGCATATGAATTCTCATTCATTCCATCGTAAAATAGAGTTTCTCACAATGTATATATAAGCCACGAAAAAAGAAAAAAGAAAAAAAAAAGTGCACTAAAGCCCCTGTAAATAAGAAAAAGAACAAAAAAACGCCTAAAATAAAACACTTGCGCGACAAGGTGTGAAATCCACCACATGGGTCTGTGGTCAGGGTGCGGCAATGCCGCTCCTGCACTCGTAGCGCGTCAAAAAATGGGTCCAATGGCCCAACGTCCATCCACATCAACTCCTTCGCTCCGGTACTCTGTCGGCGACGCCTCCTCCTCTAGTACATGCTAAAGGGTGCGCCACTAATGTCCGCATCATAATAAGATGAGAGGGTATGTGGACTTGGATGGTTTGGCCATGTGCAACAGAGACCAAGAGCTGCACCAGTTAGGAGTGAGTCGGTTCAAGTTGAATGCTCTAATAGGGCGAGGGGAAAACCCAAAAGGATGTGGGTGGAGGTAGCAAGAAGAGACATGAGGACTTGTGGGGTTTAACTGGGGATATGATCTTTCATAGAGTGGACTAGTGTAACGGGAATCTGACACCAATTAGTTGAGATAAGGCTTCGATGATGTACTGTCAGACTGTTAATATGATAAAATCAATGAGATTTTGACCAAGGCTGATTCATGGTAGGAGCCAGTGAATGTTCCAGATCATGGACCATTCAATGCTTGTCCAATTTGTCTGCAGCAGGCCAGATAAGGAAATTGGTGTGCTGGACTTGAGTCAATTTTCACCCTTAGAATAACTTATATCCACACTTGAGATGCAATAGTTTTCTTTTCAAACCATAATTTCTTATGGTGCTCCGGTATTTACTTTAAGTTGTTGTTTCTCAGTCAGTGCCCAGTTTGACTTATTTCATGTGTTGCCCAGGTATATTGAAGCTAGTAAAACTCGTGTTCACAGCTCTGACGGCCATTGCATAGCACAGGCCGTTCTTTTGTACGTCTTTGAAAATGTACTGAAGATATTGCATCCTTTCATGCCATTTGTCACTGAAGAACTGTGGCAGGTAAGATGATTTCAAGCATGTGACTAGGTTGAATCTGATCTACTGGGTATTTTTTAAATGTCTATATGTTATTGAATGCTCTTCTGTATTCATTGTTGATTTGTTGATTCTACCGAGTTAAGGTTCTTATGTTTGTATACCACTTGCTATAATGCTTTGACTGCACAACATTGGAGAGGATTTTGGACATGTTTCCACCTGATGAGTAGACCACCTGATTATTGGGCCAGGACATGTCCATGGTAGTCCCCAACTGATGAATCGCCTGGGTCTAGCACATGTACGGTGAACAAAACCCTTCAGGCCTGTTTGGATTGGGTAAACTAGGGAAATGCAAAGGAAAGCAAATTTGTGACACAAGCAGATGGTAAATTGACATCAGCACTAGTGGAAGCAAACCCTTTGCACTTCTTTGCTTTGCTAAAGAAAAGTCCTAGAAAATGTTTTTTTTTTTTTCCTTTTTGCATTTGAAAGTGTTTGGGTTGCAATCCCACAAAAGGTAACCTACTTTTCCTGCAATTTTGCCAATTAAAACGTTGCATCAGAGGCAAACTCTTTTCACACCGACTTTCTGAAAACACTAAAAGATTCTACTTGTTGAATTGGGAAAGGCAAAGGCAAATGGTTTGCTACAGCATCCTCCACTTCTCAAGCAAGTGCAAACGTCTTGTCGGCGTAAATTGAATGTTTCCCGTAGTTTATCCTTAATCTAAGCAGGCCCTTAATCATCTTAATGTGAATTTGCCTCGGTTTCTCATGATCTAGAAAGTTGGGGCATGATTACGAACCCTAAGGTCCATATCTTCTTCGGTGTGTAATGGACAAAATGTAACAATAAGCAGTTTTTCCATTTTGGCCGAAAAGAGTATTTACTGTGCAATGCCTGTGATGATATTTTCAAGATGTTGATAAAAACCTTTGTTATAATCCCAGTCTTTCAGAACTTGTTTTAAATACCTTTTTGAAAGGCTAAATTTATTTGGGCATTAGGGGGTTGCTCAGATAGTGTTGCTCTTTGTTCTACTTATTTTTTAAATTTCAAGTGTATTCTTGTGATGGTGTTGTGTAGGCGTTACCCCATCGAAAGCGGGCTCTTATAGTATCTCAGTGGCCTGAGACTTCACTTCCAAGGGATGCCAAGTCCATTAAAAATTTTGAGAACTTGCAATCTTTGGTGAGTTTAACAATCTTTTTCTACAACTCTCTGTTACTAAAATGACTCTTTTGTCCCTTCTCATCATTTACAAGGAACAAAAACCCTCTTTTCTGTACTTGGTTTGACTCAGATAAAAGCAATCCGGAATGCTCGAGCTGAATATTCTGTCAAGCCTGCAAAACGTATATCTGCATCTATTGTTGCGAGCACTGATGTCCTCCAGTATATATCTGTGAGTATTCAATTATTATTTGAAAATGTTCCTCACTTGAATTGGAAGTGATCAGAACAAAACAGGTATAGATATCAGAAATTTAATGGGTGTTCACGTGCATGGATCAAGGTTTAGAAAATGGTGTTAAAACACCATAACAGCCAACTTTGTTTACCGCTTTATGACAGTAATGGCCATTATAAACACCCGCCTGGTATTTACTGCTTTATGACAGTAATGGCCATTATGAACAGCCGCCTGGTGTTTACCGCTTTATAGTTATCAGATATTTAGCGGATGTTCATGTGCATGGATCAAGGTTTAGAAAATGGTGTTAAAACACCATAACAGCTGCCTAGTGTTTCCGAATTTAATGGGTGTTCATGTGCATGGAACAAGGTTTAGAAAATGGTGTTAAAACACTATAACAGCTGCCTGGTGTTTGCCGCTTTATGACAGTAATGCCTATTATGAGACGGAAAAGTGGAAAGCAAAAACACAGTCCTGGGAAAATAATGTCTAACAAATAATGATAATAATGTAACGTTCTGATTTTAAAAATGACTTGTGTAAATAATGGCCATTTTTCTGTTATATAACGACCACTATTGAAAAAATAAGGCCCGCTATTTCCAAATAATGACCATTATTTAACAGCCATTTTCAGTTACATGACACAATGCAGAGTGACTGTTCATTTCAAGATGTATTTAAACCTAGGCATGGATGTATAGGTGTGTCCCTGGCCTTTCCGTCCATCTGTCATGGGTATCATGCATGCATCTACACAAACTGGAACATGTTTCTGTTGCTAGGCACTTTGTATCTCAAAAGCTATTGGTAAAAATTGTGAGGATCCCAACTGTGCAATTCTGTTTTTATTTCAGACATCTTGTTTTTTATGGTGCAATGGGTTGGTAAGTATGTTGTCTATCGGGCAGTGCCAAATTGGCCTGCTGAAAGTTGATCAAATAGTCCCTAATCGAACTCAAATCAAGCGTGATTTGGTTGATTAGGGCCTGTTACCAATAAATACGAAAATAGATGGAAAAATGAAAAAGAAATTGATGGTTTATCCCTTTTTCCGATATTTCCCAAAATGGTCCAATCCACTTCGGTTTCAAATTTTGTGTTTTGGTCCTCAAAATAGGCCTAGATTTAGTTTAAATTTAGTTTCTAAGATTCATGGTTGAAATGAATAAAGAGGTGGAAAATTGAGAGAAATTTTGAAAATAAAAACCTTCATTATGTTCCTTTTATAGCCACATCGGCCTGTGATGGATGTATCTGCCTGTAACGATGGCGATACGGGCCAATATGGCTCTTTCTTTTTTTTCTTTTTTTTCTTTTTTTATAACGGGCGGATTCACCCTTGTATCACGTAACATGGGTGACCATTTCATTTACTCAATGGCCAATACTATCATAACATAATTGTTTTTAATACCATTATCTGCCATGGTTCTAAATGACGGTATCGGCCGCCGTATTGGCCCCATGGAAAAATGATATGATACGGCGTCGCGTATCAGAATTGTGCCTGTATCGGCCAGATTTTTTATTTTTTTTTGAAGCAAAAAAAAAATTAAAATTAAAAAAAAAAAGGATAAAATGAGATATTCATGAATCTATCTTCTTCTTTTTCGTATTTTGACCATGTATTTAATGGTGTATCGGACCATTCTTTGGTAAGAATGTTGTCCTGACAGGTTGACCTACTATAAGTTTTGGTGTTGATTATATATGTGTGTGTGTGTATCATATATTGCTAATAGTCTAATATGTCCAAGAAGTATCACTACTCAATAGTCACTAGTCTATTCACTAGTACGTACATGTTTGCTTGGAGAATGTGTGTGATAGGTGAGGTGTATGTAACAATGTAAGTGTAGAAATACTTAATACTTACCAATTTCCTTAAATGTGAATAATCTCTAAAATAGCATTACTCTTTAAGTTTTAATAAAAACCCACCAATCACCTCACCATTCACTACCAAAATGAAAATCCGGTTGTTTGTGGTTGGTCGACCTCTACGTCCTCATCATTATTCGACTGCGCCTGTGGTTGTGCAACAGGTGTTGTTGCTGCATATCCATAATAACCAAAGCCTAATGGAAAGAGTAGGTCAACGAAACCTAAGGAAGACTGATCCTAACTAGGAACCGACCCTAATCCTGGGTAAAGATATCCGTCCACCAGCACCAGATGAATAACCATACTGCTGCTCGTACTGCTGAGACTATGATACTGATGACGAATAACTTGGATTTGGATCTGGATATCCATATCCATACTGATGAGGAGGACTACTCCAACACGAAAGTGGCGCAACAGGCTTTATGAATATATAAGGATTGTAACCATATCTATAATGTCTGTAAGCCTCCTAATGTCATGGTGCTCCATGATTGCCACTATTGTCAGCCTCTCCATGATGCTCCTCACCCCTAGCTGGCTGTATCATGACTCAATAGATTCATAAGTCGGGCCTTGTGTACCACGTCGATGCTTATCAGCCTCACAATCTATAGACTGTTGTATGGTGTGTTAAGCAACACGAGCAGCGGGTGCAGCACTACCACCACTGTCACTGGCATTATGGCTATCAGTATGAGTCACACTGCTATTATGTTTACTTTCATTGGCTTCTTCAATAATCGACTCCGTAAGATGGCTCTGAGCGGTTTTTGCTACAAGTTCTAGGTATTCAAGTTCCTCACTTTCAGTTGTTTCTTTGCTTTTTTCCCTTTGTTTAAGCCATGGAAGAATAGGGCCGTCTTCAGCAAAAATGTAGTCCAAATTTATTGGACAATATTCCGCTTGGTTATCAGCTTGTCCCCTTGCTTTTTTCATGTTTTTCAAACGTAGCCTCACATTGTAATGGATAAACACATTTCTTTGCACCTTTATCTCCTTCAATTAATCCCGCTGCTTAGTGTGGATGTGGGCGAAAGTGCTCCAATATCTTTCACAACTAGTAGAAAAAGTACATTGACTCGAGATTCTTATTACTATATTCCGCAACGTAGGTGCACTTTCTCCATAATTGATCCACCATTGAGCTACATAGGTAACAAGGAAATATGTCATATATCAGTTATGTAGTTTATTAAATTTGTAAAAACATACTTTATAATTTATAACTTAATACACCTACCTGGATTGGTTCTTCGTATTGCAGCTCGTGCAAGTGGATCTTTAAAGCTGCCCATTTCCAAGTTTATAACTTAATACACCTACCTGGATTGGTTCTTCGTATTGCAGCTCGTGCAAGTGGATCTTTAAAGCTGCCCATTTCCAGTTCATACACCTCTACCTGTGAAATAGTAGCTAATTATAAGTACCACAAGTCTCAGACTCTACATTGTACAATTTACATATGTAAATAATTGTTAACTTCATTAATAGCCTCAACCTTTCAGTTAACGTCCGTCTCCAACCTTTTTATAACATTCTTCAAACTGATAGTAATCTCATTTGCATTTTTTTATGTAGTCGCATATCGAAATTGCGGGTTTAAAAAGAAGCATGCAAGTTGATTAGAAGAGAGAACAATAGAACATGTCAAATTATCAACACTACATAAAGAATCGAAGGAAAAAAGGAATAACTAAATTTAATCACTGTAACTTATATTTACCTGTCGCGTGGAGATCATGGTGAAGTAGTTTGTTCCAGCGCCTATCTATGAGCTTCCAATATTTCTTGTAGTGTTTACAATCAAGTTTAATTGACAACTTTACTCTATCCATAGCTTCATAAAGAAAGCCTATCGTCGACCTATCATTACTTTCCACCAGTCAAAGAACCTTAATCAAAGGTTCCATTGCTTTCATAAATTCTTGAACTTTCTTCCAATACTTGTTTTCTCCTATAATCGCACACATCTCCATTAGAGCTATACACGAATCGAGTTAGCTCGGTTAACTCGCTCGACTCCACTCGAAAAAGCTCAATTTGACTCAATTAACTGAGTTCGAGGCGAGTTGAGCTGATTCTAGGAGCTCGAAAAAATTTCGAGCTGAGTTCGAGTTTGTTTGAGCTCGAATCGACTCAGATCGAATCAGTTCGGTGACTCGGTTATTTTGATATTGATGTTGTTCACCAACTGTTTGATGAAATGACTCAACGAATTGTTGTTTCGAGTGCATACATTCTCTGCGGGATCGGTTGGTGGCGAGGAAGGTATGAATACGAAACAAATCACTAAAAAAAAATGTACATGATCAAACCACCCTCGTATTTTGATTTTATGCTCCCTATTGAGTGTTTGATGAAATACCTGTAAACTACTGCTGCTGTTTTGTATACTGTGAGAAATTGAAGGTGCACTCCATGTGTTTGAGAAAATGTCGCACAGGCTCGAACTCGGCTCGAATTGGCCCGAGCTGCTGACCGAACCGAGTCGAGCTGGCCAGTCAGGCTCCAGGACCGAGCCGAGCTGAGTTCGAGCTGGGGTCAGCTACTGGCCGAGCCGAGTCAAGCTGTGCCAAGCTCGACTCGGTTCGACTCGTGTACAACTCACTTCAAGTTGATCCATTGATAAGATGCAACCATCTTGCTAAGTGCTCCTCTATGAGTGTACAGGGCTAAGTGCCCCAGGCCTCAACAACTCTCACATGCTTGTGAATTTCTTTATAAGAGCAATTATTCAATTGTAATTGTAAATATGTGTTGCGATCAATCTTGCATTTTCAACCAGTATCGACACATTAGGCTTCTTCCCAATATCCTCAAGGATGAGATCAATGCAATGTGTTGCAGAAGGTGACCAAAATAAATGAGGCCTCTTCACCATAAGATGTCTTCCTGCTAGTTTATATGTTGCCGCATTATCAATGACAATCTGCACCATATTACTTTCCCCAATTTCTTCTACCATTCTATCTATCAGGCCAAATATATATTCAACGCTTCATCATATGAATCGATGGCTCTAATAAAGATTGTACCCAAGTGGGAGTAGACCATGAAATTTATCATTCTCAATCCGGTTGGGTCAGTCCAACCATCACACATGATTGTGCATCCTCTACTCGTCCATATGCTTTTAAATGATTCTACGTAAGTCCACACTTCCTAGTACACTCCCTTTGAATACTTTGAATTTATGTCATAAGAACTGGGCGCTTTAATCCCAGGTCTCACATCAATTGCTGCATCCACAAACACCTGAAAGTATGGGCAATTTGCAACATGTGGATGAATACTATTGTGCAAGAACAACTTTGCAGTTGCCTTTCAAAGATTATCCACTATTTGCTTTGACCATATGTGCTTCAATTTTTGATACGTGCTAGTAGCCTTTCTAAACATTGTTTCATCACTAAGAGGTGCTCATGTCTCCATCTCGTCATCAAGATTAAAAATTGGGGGGGGGGGGGGGGGTTTGCGTGGGTTGCATGCTAAAGGCACAACGTAACTCCACCCTAGCACCCCCAATAATCCTTTGCTATCATGCCTATTACCACTACCACTCCCCTCACCCAAACCGAACCAGTCTTTCCAAACATTCGACGTTGCTCCTAATCCTCACAGTGAGCTCGTAAACTTTCCCTCGCAATCGACATCTTCCTATCTAATCCTCCCCTGACTCAATGTCCTCATTAGGCAGCGGCGTAGGATTCCCAAACACCTCTGCTCTACATTGGTCAAGCGTAGCCTTCTTCTTTTTCTCCCTCATCATCTTTTTACATTTAATTTCTTCTTCATCTCCTCCCTTACTGCTTGAGGGACACTTTGGACACCCTGAAACTTGACCCATTTGATGGGCCAAGTGTTGTTTTAATCGGGTTATGCCCCCACTCACACTCATGTGACGAAACTTGCACATTATTTGTTGTCTTCTCCCACCTATCCTTACTCCATACTTCCACCCTACATCTTCATTCTCATTTCCAGCCATCCCAACAAATACAATTATACAACAATGACCACTCTAGTACTCCACAGTCTACACAAGCAACAAACACCACAAACAATTTTTTTTAAAAAAATGTATTATCAATTTGCATTATCAAGACATCAACTAAGAAACTAAGTATATGAAATTGAAATTGAAGTAACCAAGAAATTTGCATCCTCTTAGACATGCATTACATTTCAAGTTTCAACATATTAAAAAAATATATGTAGGAAAAAAAAAAATGAGAACTAGACATAATATTTAAAAAACGGTGACCAAACTAATCGGATCTGATTAAATTAAAAAAAAAAAAAAACATTTTTTGGAATTTCCAGAAATCTCAAAATTCCAAAAAATAAAAAACTTTTTCAAAATCCGATGTTTTGATCCTCGAAGTTGTTGTTAATGGCACCGAAAATCACTTAGAATTGATGTATTCAAGGTATTTCAAAGTTTGGAGGAGAAGGGAGGCGTTTTTACCCTTTTATACGTAATATAGGATCCGATACGGGCCACATCGGCTGATACGGCCCAATATAGGGCCGTATCGCGTATTGTATCAAGCTGATATGATACCGATATTTGAATCGATGTTATCTGTACATGTGCAGGTATCACTCTGTATATCTGTTTGTGGATGTATGCCCACTCTGTTTGAAATTTATGTGCATGTATCCCTCTACATGCACATAAATATATCAGCTAATCTATGCATGTGTATTCATGAATGTGTACACTTTTTTGCTTTTCTAGCGTTTCTTGGTTAGGCATTGATTTTTGTCAGTTAATTTTTGCAGGCAGAAAAGGATGTTTTGGCACTATTATCCAGACTAGATTTACAAAACATTCATTTTACAGAATCTCCTCCAGGCATGTTTCGTTATAGTTATATATAACTCTACATATTCAACCAAGATCTAGCACTTTGTGCAAACTGTCCCACCTATGTTTCTCATAGGTGCTTGTTCTTGTTTATCAAAGTTTAAATAAATAAATAAATAAAACACATTCAGTTCAGAAATTTGTCGATTTGTACTTTGACTTGGCAAATTCATGAAAAACTGGCAGATGCTATAAAGGAGTCTGAGATGCTTGAGCAGTTTCTTCATTCTCAGTTCTGAGTGTGATCAAACCAAGTGGACTCCAAGTCTCTGATGCGCACAAGTTAATCCATGAATTTTTTAATGTGGTCATTTATCAATAGCCATCTAATCAGTGTTGGGTGCTGATTATTACTTTGGTGGATTCCACCGCTTATTATTACAGATGATATGAATCAATCAGTCCACCTTGTTGCCGGGGAAGGTTTAGAGGCTTACCTGCCTCTTGCAGATATGGTAGATATCTCCGCCGAGGTCCAACGGCTCTCTAAACGCCTCTCCAAGATGCAAACGGAGTATGATGCACTCGTTGCTCGCCTCAGTTCTCCTAGTGTACAACCTCTCTTCCTTCTATACGTGCACATAATAGCATGCATTCATACATCAGTATATGCTTACAGAGTAGTGATTAAAATGTGAATTCTTCTTCCCTTGTTCCAGTTCAAGTTCCTCTGCAGGCCCACGTGGGCTCACCTGTGAATCTGTGATGGCTGTTGATTGGATATGATCCATCAAGGACTTTTCATGGCCCCAAAACCACCATTTTTGGATGATCAAAGCCCTCTGATTTGAGGCAACAGTTAAAAGAGGTCCTGTTCATCTACAAGCCCCCAATGTGAGACTTTGATCATCTGATCGGGTGATCATCACATCATCTGCAATTGATTCGGGACTATTAACCATTGTAATTGCACCATAATCTTAGGCCTCAATGGTCCCACAAAGGAATTCGTACTGGCTCACGAGCTTATGTTTACTTAGAAGATGTTTGTTTTGCATATACATATTAGATACTTGTAACATACTTGCAGTTTGTATCGAATGCACCCGAGGAAGTTGTTCGTGGTGTGCGCGAGAAAGCAGCTGAAGCAGAGGAGAAGATAACTCTCACCAAGAACCGGCTTTCTTTCCTCGAATCAACGGTCATGGTCTCAAAGAAACCCATATCCGCAGCTTAACGTCATCTTGTTTTCCCATGAATCTCCTTCATGTCCTCCAATTTAATAGGATCTATCCATTTCCAAGTTAGAATGGTGTCCCTGATGCCTGACCAACTGAATCTTGCCTTGTCAACAATGCCCCTTGCCATTTCTTGAGATGAATGCTGCAATGCCATGGCTGCATCTTGTGTTGCAGTGTCAAACCTGAAGGTGTGGTTGCTACTTCGAAACATCAAACAAACGGCTTTTTTTATGCTTTGGGGAATGAAGAGAGACAAGAAATTCCCTACATAAGTGCTTTGAATTGCTACTGTCAATTTTGTATATGATAACTCTCTTGACATCTGATGCCAATTAAGATTATTAATCTTATACTTGCTAACTTTCTTAGTTATGATTTATTGTAATGATTCTTGAACCAGAATAAGAATATTTATGGCAATATGAGATAAAAAGGCCTGAGGTTTGCTACAATACATCTTGATCTATCGTGTAGGTAACTTCAGGACAGTATTCATAGGACCTGAGGTGATGTTTCAATGATCCAAACCTTTCATTTGATGAACCCATGTATTATAACACTCTCATCCTACCAAAAGGAATCCCACTTAAGCCATGTTGTCATTGTTGTTCTGATGCATCATGTATCAATGCAACATGGTTACTAAAGTGCACGTGCTCAGTTGCATCTTATAGGTTGTGCTTAAGTGCATATTATGGCGAGATCCATGGAGTCGTCCGTAGATATTTTGTCGAGGGTCTTGTGCATGTGGTTAAGCCCAGTGTTCTCAGTATCGGTATAGATGCATGTATCACACCCTTGGGATATGGAAACATATCGGCTTTCACATGGGAAATACCGCAGGCATCGCGTGATGTGTCACTGTTTTTGGGAAACATTGGAAATTTTGTCGAATTTTTCAATGAAACTTTTGGGGATGTTAAAAAAGACATTAATACACACTTAAAACTCAAAAGATCACCCCAAAAAAAAAAAAAGTACACATAGTAAGTTTCCTTTCTGCAATGCCCTAAATTATGCATTGTCTAATATAAGTGTAGGATCCTAAATTATACGTTTTCTGACATAAGTGATGCAATTATATTCAAAATCAATTCATATAATTAATAAATCATAAAAAAGAAAACATGTATAAAAAGAAAACTAATATTCAAAGCTAAATTTGTCCTACAATATACATTGCATTTTTTATTTTATAAAATACATTTTTAGATTATTTTTTATATTAAAAAAATTAATTTCATTTTGGAAATAAATAAATGAGTGTGGTTGATGTTAAGATCTGCACGCACTCATAATTGCATAAATATAAGGTATAAATAACATTTGGTCAATATAAATT
Source organism: Magnolia sinica (assembly GCF_029962835.1). Classification (NCBI taxonomy): domain Eukaryota; kingdom Viridiplantae; phylum Streptophyta; class Magnoliopsida; order Magnoliales; family Magnoliaceae; genus Magnolia; species Magnolia sinica. The sequence goes on from NC_080578.1 coordinate 96,218,039, forward strand.
TTTCAAAAAATATTTTTTATTTACTTTTTATATTTTTATTTAAATATTTTCTTTTAAATTTCAAATAGTTCCAAGCACTCTCACATGATTTTTCCATACTCTAATTGCAAGTTAAATTGTTGAAATCAGAGTTTTTTTAAAATTTTCTCTAAATTTTTTCATTTTTCCCAAATTTGAAAATCAGAGGTCACAGACAATTTAAATAAAATAACAGTTTATATTAACAAAAACTCATTGATTGAGTTTCTGGTACCACATAATCTCCTATCTCAATTTCTACTCCTAAATTTCCTTCTCTCCAAACAAATGAAAAGGATTGGTTGTAAACCTCTTAGCAACATAACCTAGCAATTTCTTTAAGAGAAATTGGCTTTTTGTGGATTTTTAGTGAATTTCCTAAACTTTTCGAATGGGAATTGATGCAGGTATGATATTATTGATACGTGTGATACGTATCGACAATGGCAAGGAACCTATAACAAATTAACAATAATATGTTCAGAATACCGTAATGTATCAATATATTGTCTATACATTGCGATATATCTTGATATGTCAATTGATATTGGAAAGTTTCCCCACTACAATCCTGTTTCATGTTGCAACTTTGCAATATTTATAGTCTCACTGGTACCTTTGATACTGAATTCAGTGGTGAAGCTAATGTCACAGAAACTCTGTCCATGAAAATTATATACACAATTGGGAATGTGCTTGGGCATACATGTGTGAAGTTGTCATGGTAATAGATGGCTACAAAAGCAATGTTGGGTATTCACATCAGTATATGATTATGAACAACACTGGTAGCTGGCACATTGAACGTGGGATCATGTGATACAATGGTTTTAGGTCTATGGGAGTATGAACTTCCAAGCACCTTGTCCACACTTAAGACATGAGGACTAATTACCGAAAACTTAACAATCTCTTAGGATGGCTTTGACACATGTTGTGACTCTCCAATTGAGGAAGACAGACGTGAGCAAAAGTGTAGTGCAGTGATAGTTCAATAAGGAACCCACAATATAAAGTTTTGTTTGTATAGACTTACTCATCATGGACGACCACATGGATGTCCATGTCCGTTAAGTCAGGAACTAATGCAGTCTTTTGGGTCTTAAAAGATTTTGATAAAATAGTTTCTGCAAAAGAAAAACATGTGTTTTTATGCATTTAAAGTGAATGTTTTTTCTTTTAGCATTAATCTATTAAAAATTCAACAGTGGATCTTCAAGATCAAAGTTAAGTCCATATTTGAAGCCTGGGCCCTCATAATGATAGGGTGATGATGATGTAGAAGAATATCCAATGGTAGAAGTGCCAAGAGATAAAGAGTTCATGTGTGAAAGACCTATTTGCAAATTGCAAGTGGTTGTTGATGGCTCATAGATATAAGAGAAATAGGAAGCCTATCGGTTTAAGCCCCATTGGAAACTCTATTAGTCCAGAGGATACTACGCCCAAGGCTGAGGATGTCCCTCACTCTCTTTAGAGTTTGAGAGTAGTGAAAGGATCATCTCCTAGAGCTGTAGGCTCACTAACAATTGGTGGAAAGGGTTTTGGTTTGAAGTGCCTGGATTTCATTTCTTTCCTTCTTGCTAGAGGTATGCTCCCAACTTGGAACTTTACTTATATTTCTTAAATCCAAAATTGTACTTGTTTGAATGCATGCCCTGTTTGAATTGATTGCATCATATCCTATTTGTGTGACACATGTTATATTTATAATATCAAAAAAGTCAAATAAGTAAACCCATGTAAGTTAGGACTTTGCATCCTTCCACTGCACATGATAAACCCATGTACTATAGCACTTGCATCCTTCCATTGCACGCACCTTCATTTCCCCCATTGAATATTTGACCATTAATCATTTTCATTTCCTTTCAGCAATTTAAAAGGTAATAATCATATGGTTAGGTTAATCTGATGCAGTATATTTTCAACATTTGCCATCCACATTAGCTTTTAACTAAGTAAATGGATCCAAATTGATACATAATCCTGCCATGTGCTGGAGAGAAGTGGCTACTTTATTTTAGTTCTTCCAGCCCCTCCATATCACCTCCCGTTGTCTAAATTGCTCTTTCCTGCCATCCATCCCTTTGTACATGTTGTATTAAAAATAGGGGAGTTTTTGATAAAGCTGGCAACCTATCATGCTTAGTTCACTGGTATTCAGAAATTGTGCATATGGGATACATTATCTCAAATTAAAACCACTATCTTATGGAACCCACTGTAACCAGGTGGCAATCCCAAAATCAGATTGGTTGAGCAATCCTAACGTCTGATTCATGGATACTCGTGCCCTAAAATAGGGCAGTTGGATAATCTTGATTTCAGCAATCATACTTGTAAAATCAAGCAAGTATATCATGGGGTAAAAAATGTTTTTCTACATTGATTTGCGATGGGATGGGGAGGTACTTCACTGAGCCTGGTAGAACCTGCAGTCTAGTCATGGTTTTGGATCCTTCCATGCACCAACCTTTGCTATTGGTGGTCCCACCTAATTCATAATCCCAACGCATGACCCAAGATCCATACATGTTACGGCAACCACTTGATTTTCATAATCCGGTTCAAGTTCTTGTTGGAAATGGTGTTGGGATTGCTATCCGACAAGTTGGAAAATCATCTCTTAACACTCCTAAATCTTCTTTCTTGCCCACTAATAATAATATTGGCATTCACGCTCCCTTGGGTAGATTCTGTAGTGGTCAGCATTCCTACCAGATTGCCTAAGGATTATCACAATTAAAGTAGCAAACACATTGTTAGAGTATCTTAGGATTCTCTACTTTTAACAAATAATAATAATAATAATAATAATAAGAGCTTGTTGTCGGGAGACTATGTTGTAGAAACTCTATCATGTTTATTCCGTTGATAATGAACAGAGTATATAGTATGTTGGAATGTATATCCTTTTCAAGTCCAATGAATTATATATTTGTTTCTTCATTAATGCTTTGTTTATTACTCGTTGTTATTATGTATATATAGAATGGATTTAACTGAAATTGATTTGTTGGGAGACTTCATCGAGATCTTGGTATCCCTAGGAAATAAAGTACGATAAGTTTAATGTAAAATGCATTGTGAAGCCTAATTTATCTGGTTTTTTATGGACTTAGAATATTTGTTATGGCCAATGGATAAGTTATCCAACTTAATCCATGGGCTATTGTATATGGTGTGATTGTTGTGCGGATGGTGAGTCTCTATTGCGGGACACTGATCCCACACATGTTGAGGTGTGTGCATGTGTAGGTTGATTGGATTTAAAAAGTCAAGCTGAGTTTAACTGTATGGTATTAGCGTGCACTTTCTATGCTTGTAGTACTTATCCTTGAACTTTGGAGGACCTTGGGTCCTAGTGGGAATTTAATCAATTGCTTTGATTCACAAATCTATGAGTTTTTTATGTGAATAATGGTGAGTTGGCTAGTCGATCATGTTCTTATGAGGATTAATATTCTCAACAAATGATTTACAGCCCTTATAGGTTTAGCCTTATGTTAAGAATCTGAATAATTGATCTACATGGCCGGTTAAATTAGTTTTGTAAAGTATTTTGATTAGCAAATGATTTCAGAATCATATATTAGAATCAATTATCAAATTTGTTTTTGGATGATCAATCATAGCAACGGGGTGTGATGGACCTATGACAATGGGCCTCAAGTGGATATGTAGAAAGATATTTATATGATAGCATAAGACAGTGAACGCATGCATTCAAACAGTATATACATGGAAACATCCAAACTTGGATAGGTTTTAACTTTGTCAAAGTCATCGTGCGATCATACAAGTATATTTTAGGTATTGCTTTCAATTTAAGTAACCGATAAGAATTGTTCAAAAGAAATTTCTTTATGGCAAAGGTTTATAAGTTCATAAATACATGAGAGCTAGAAGAAAGTCCCAAAGAATTCTACATGTTAGAGAAGCTTCCTTAACACATGGAGTAGAAATGTTAGGGTGGCTAGTTCAAAAGAAGAGCAAGATCAAGGCAAGGCGATCGGCGAACATGTCTTCCATTCCCTATAAAACGTGTGGTTAACTTTAAGTTTGTGTTAATTCATACATACTTAAAAGTATATCCGGTTTTATTTGTTTTACATCTGGCATGCACAAAAGCTTTCATAGAAAAGGAAAGAGGCTTGTTGAAGATGTTTACATCTTAACAAATAAGCCATTATCTTAATATATGAAAATTAGGATTACCACAAGAGAGAGAAGCTGAAGTGTTATATGGCATTTCTCATGCCACATAAGCACATGTGCCCAATGTTTAGGACAACTAATGGGCTAGGCCTATCAACATATACCATCACCGGAAGAAAAAGGTTAACCCAATCTTCAAGTGGCAAACAAAGTGGTGATAGGTCCCAACAAATATTCAAACGATAAAGTGATGTTTTCTCTTCGGGTGAAAAAGTACCGCAAGGTTTGGATAACAATTGATTACTTGCCAATTCACTGACAACTATTGGCTGCTTAAATAAGCAAAGCCACATACAAAGCAAACTGAAATAAAAGGAAATGATAAACTAACAACTGGATGCAGACACACGTAAAGCCACACATGCAAATGCACGTAAAACAGAACATAACTGCATGAGATAAAAGTGACGTAAATAATGCTACTACTGAAGACCCGTTCGCAACTGAAGACCCATTTTCACGTAAAACTCTCAACTGGAATGACCCAGTCCCTCCCGCATTGCTTCACGTGCTCTAACAGCTCCGTCTACTTCCTACTACGTTGCATGCATGCGATCTTTCACGTACAAGCTCATCCCAGATATTTGGGATTCGGCTTATGGCCCCTCGCAGATCGCCGTGGCCTATCAAGTGGTCCATGCCAATATAGCTCATGCATGGAAGAACAAGGCGGCATACTATAAGGTAGGGCTTGTTTACTTTCCCGTCTTTGAAAATTTCTTGAAAACGTGTTTTGGGTGGCAGTGATTTACAATTTTTCTTTTCGTACAAGCCTTGGAAAAGGTTAAAAGTATTTCATGATGTGGATTTTATACAAACGGTGAAAAGATAGAATTCCACGGTAGCTTTTCATTTACAAGGGTTTCCATGTTCCCAAACTTCCCTTGAATTGCAACATACACATGTCATAGTTTAGGGCTGGGCTTGTGAGTTGAGCTATTTCTTGTTGGAAGGAAAAGATCAGCTCGTCAATATTATGTTTTCAGTGCAATTTTCCGATCTTGTTTAATTTGGACGGTCTGGATCTCAGTATCACTATGACCTTCTCTATGATTATGGAGTCACCACCAGTTTTTAAACGGTGTGAAACTAACATATGAGCTTGCCGTTTCCAATGTAGAGATATTTTTTAACACCACCCCTGTTTATGACAATTGTACAAGGCTCCATCTGTTTTAGATAATTGGAGGTACCTCCCATCCGATCTGTTAGAGACGATAGCCTATGACAAATATAACCTCATTTGGTCTGTTTGTTTTGGATTCATATGGGGTCCACCATTATGTGTAATGGCATCCAAGCCGTCCAGCAGGGTAGTTCCAGTATCAAAATTGGACATTCAAAAGTTCAGGCTAATCCAATTATTGGATGGGCCACACCATATAAAATAATGGCAATCACCCAAAAACCTCCAAATTCACCTGCCTGATGGTTGGATCAGCTTAATTTTTGAAAGTTGCTGCACCATCATACTACCTGGCTCCATTTTTGCGGTGGGCCCCACAGATTTTAGGGCTGCAGGAATCCCATTTTCGCACGGTACACACCTATCTGAACAATTCTAACATATGATTAGTCGACACTACCATTGAAATGGGACCATTGGATTTTTTAATTCTGACCGCCCAATAAATGTCAATCAATGTGATGGTCAGATAATCAATAAGCATAATTTTTTATTATTGATACATAGTTTGGACAGTTTAATTTAGCTTACCTGCGTGCTACGTATGCAATATTTAAGTGCCTGAGTATCATACACCACAGTATGTCAGAGTATCGAAAGCTTTCCCATGCTAAAGGCTTGCACGTGCACACGTGCAAGGGATCCCCTCGTCAAGTCAAGTACGTACCATAGCGGACGTGCCCTGACCCAAACCTGTGGAGTACTGGCCTGTGCAGTACTCCAGCAGTGGGTTTTGGAGGGTAAATTTGCTGAAATCCACGAAAAAATAGAATTGCATGCCCCATCCACGACGACACGTAATGCACCAACGGTCTGGATCATCCGACGTTGGATCCACTTTTTAGAACTGGAAACCCTTGATGCCGTTAAAGTGTGGTGGCACGTCATATCATTCAAATCCTTTTAGCGGTGGTAAAATATAAGAAAAATAGCATTGTAGATCAAAACCCCAGCCGTGGTATGTCGATGTGTTGGGCGTTGTGGGGCTAACATCATCCATGTGTTTTATATCCATGCCGTCCATCCGTTTTTTCCCCTCATTTTATGGCATAAACCCAAAAATGATGGATAAAGGAGTCTCAAATAAACCACACCATGGGAAACAGTGGTGATTGAACACCACAATTTAAAACTCTTCGGCGGCCACAGAAGTTTTGGATCATGCTTTTATATTTGTTTCTTCCCTTCATCCACGTCTGAATGATCTTATCAACAGGTTTGATGAAAAATAAAGATTTCAACGGTGGGTGTCATTATCCACTGTTTCCTATAGTGTGGTCCACTTGAACTTCGGATCTACTTCCATTTTTGGGTTAATGCACAAAAGGGAGCTGGAAAAACTGATGAACGGCGTGGATATGAAGCACATTCATCATATTGGGGACCCACAGCGCCCAACACATCGACGCGGGGGTGGTGTTGATAACACCACCTAATCCGCGTCCTCACGTGAGAATGCTACCTTACACGTGGCAAGGTGTATACGTGAATAAACGTGATAGGCAGGGGCCACCTACGAAAAGTGTGGATAGCTGGCACGTGCAGTAGAGCCTGTCAATGGAAAACAAAACGTGTGGATTGACTGGCATGTGCAGTAGAGCGTGACAATGGAAAAAACGAAGCGTGTCGATGGACTGGCACGTGCAGTAGAGCGCTGGCAACACCTCCTAATCCGCGTCCTTACATGAGAATGCTGCTTTACACGTGGCAAGGGGCATACGTGATAGTTGGGGCCACGTACGAAACGTGTGAAGAAACGTGCGGATGGACTGGCACGTGCAGTAGAGCGTGGGAACGGAAAAACGCAAAACATTATACGCGCCAGGAAGGGGTCGAACCTTCGACTTTCTGCTTAGGAAACAGACGCTCTATCCACTGAGCTACAGGCGCTTGCTGGTAAATACTGGAAAGTTTATTATTTATAGGGTTATTTAATGTGTCCATACCCTCCATCCGTTTTACCAGCTCATTTTAAAGCATACCCAAAGCTCATATAAACCACACCAAAAAAAACTGAGTGAATTGAACCACAAGAAATAGAGTCGTACATGAGTTGAGTTAGCTTGATCAACTCATTCGATTCAAATCGTAAAATCTTGACTCGCCTCAGCTTGAAATTGGATTCAGACCTAGTCGAGCGAAATTTTGGAGCTTGAAAAAATTTTGAGCTGAGCTCGACTCGACTCGGATTGAACCTTAACTCGAACCGACTCGAATCAAATCAGCTCAGTGACTCGGTTATTTTTATACGAATGTTGTTGCTCGCTGAGTGTTTGATGAAATGACTCAATGAAGTGTTGGTGAGGAAGGAATGGATACATCGATTGTTTGATTTTGATGTTGCTTGTTCGGGTGTGTGATTTTGATGTTGCTCTCTGGGTGTTTGATAAAATACATGTAAAATATTGTTACTATTTTACATTCTGTGAGAAATTGAAGATGTATTCTACATGTTTGAAAAAATGCCAAACTGGCTCGAACTAGCCCGAGCTGCTGATTAAACCGAGCTGAGCTGCAAGACAAGCTCGAGGACCGAGTTGAGTCAAGTTCGAGCTGGGGCTAGCTACTGACCGAGCTGTGCCAAGCTCGACTTGGTTCGACTGTGTACAGCTCTAACAAGAAATAGTGTGAATTGAATGCTTATGGTTGAAAAGTTTTCGGGGGCCACAAAGCTAATATTTGACCTTATTAATGGGTTGGATGACAAATAAGCATCATTTAGTAGATGTCATTATCCCCATTGTTACTGGTCGTGTGATCCACTTAAGTTATGGATGCATCAATTTTAGACTCATGCCATAAAATGAGCTAGAGAAAATGAATGAACGGTGTGGATAAGACATGCATATTTCAGTTTATATGACATGATGTATTTCATTATTGTTAATTAATTTTTATGGAACATATTTCATGTGGGTTTTGAGAGACATTTCCTATGATGCTCTAAGAAACTCGAGATTGAACACATCAGCTTGGTAGTCAAGGGAGAGTTTGTTCATGGATCTCATTGTCCTAGCCATGACCATACAGGTTCTAAAAGCATACATGTGTTATGATTTGATGGTCATCTCATGTGAGGGGACTAGCTTTGTGTCGGGATGGACAATCTCCACCCATTGGGGCTGACTTAGTGCTCGATCGCCTCTTTTCCTACCTCATGTGAGTGTATAAGTAAACCATAGATGGGTCTTTGAATCGGGCTTTTGGTCACTCTTTTTTTTTTTAGTTAGCTTGTTAGTACAGACCCCCACTGTCAGTACACACTCCACTATTAGTCATCCCCACTAGGGAATCGATACCAAGACCTCAATGCTGAAACGAGCAGGGGCTTTTGGTCACTTGCATTGGCATGGATCAGTTATAAGTATCAAGATTGGGAGACCCATCATGCCCAGACTCGAATAACATTGTAGTTGTAATAGCTCTGTCAATTTCATAACTTAAGGATGTGCAGATGGGAAGGCCCTGATTAATCATACTTTGGCTCTTCTTACAAGACTTCTACATAGCCATTAAAAGTGGGTGTAGATATACTTCTTCATCAGGATTCTCAAAGTACGTATGATCCAACAAGAGATCCACTATATTTTCTTGGGATATAAATATGTGGTGATTTTGTGTTTTGGATAGTAAATCAAGTTTTTAAAAGGCCGGCTAGTACCTATGAGGTTTTTAATTAGTTAACTAGAGTTTTTTCAACCATTGATTTTCATTTTTTACCATTAATTTTTTTTAAATCATACTAATGGATATCCAATGGTTGAGATCTGAGATGATCCATACCCTAAGTGTCATGGGAATTGCCCAAAGATAGTGACCTCTGATAATGGAGAGATTTCGACAATTAGAGTACATGATTACTAAAGGTTTACAGACATCTCTCGTAATAGGGTACACAGATGTTACTTAGGGTAGTAGAACACCACATAGCATGTTTCCTCCTGCAACCCTAAAATCCTTCTTGTAAGATCTTATTATAAAGAGGAGGAAAATAAGAGCCATAAACGTCAACACAACCCCCTTTTGGTGGACGTTTGATGCAGTCGTTATTACATCAAGAAGTACTATATCATATTCAATTTTTTCTCATATATATAGTAACCTTTTTATGAAAGAGTATTTAGAGTTATTTTTTACGAGTTTTATATTTTTGTAAGTGGAGTGATTCTTCCCTTGTTGGGTGAGTTATTTCACATCCCCTTGAATGAATGAGTCCTCGAGCTATCCCTTGTTGTATGAGTGATTTTCAAACCCCATTGGGTGAGTGAGTCCCCAAGTTATCCCTAATTGGGTGATTGATTCTCCAACTCCTTGGGTGAGTGAGTCCCTCTATTTTCATATTCTCATCTAGCCTTTGTAGTATTGATCCAAATTATAATAATAAAATTCTTTTTCCTTCTCTTTATTATATTTCTTTGGGTTCTACATCAAGTGGTATCAGAGTATATTTGATTTTTGGATTGGGCTTGATTTACTATAGCAAGAGGAAAAAGAACTAGGCTAAACGAACAACTTTAATTCGAGATGCCCACCTCCATAAAAAATAAAAAATAATAAAAATAAAAAAGAAGAATTGAAGTATGCTAATAATAATATACAATGCATGATAGAGGAAGTTTTGCGAAGGCTTCTCGCATAAGCCTCCACGAGTATTTCATTGTTTATAAAGATGCATATGAAGTGTTTGATAAAATGATTGAACTGAATAAAAGTAATAAAAACCGCATGGAATTTTATGATGATGAACTGATTTAAGATGAATATGCCTATGAAATATTTGATAAAATGGTCTAATCAAATGAAGGTGGAGTGAACAAATGCCCAATTGATAATGATGAGCCAATTTATAATGAATATGCTCATAAAATGCTTAATGAAATGATCAAACTAATCAAATGTGGAGTGAGCAAAGATTATATGGAATTTAACTATGACAAGTTGAATCATGACAAAGCATTTCATACAATGCTTAATGAAATGACATAATTGAATGAATGTGGATGTCTTATTTGTAAAGTTTTCGCCGCTCCTCGAGCACTCGAAGACCATTGGCTACATGTTTTACGTGAAGAGAAGATATTTGTCAACCTAAAAAAATACTTATTCATGGTTAATAATGTAGCTTTTTGGGGATATATTGTCTCATCTCATGTGTAATACCCAAAAACCCGTCACTTGAGTATAGGGACTTAAATCTCAAATTTGAGAGTGTTAGCTAAATAATTAACAATGCACATCATAATCGCACCTTGTATTTTTTTATGCAATCCATTTTTTGCATTTGTATGGTATACATCACACAAAGGTAAATTAACCGAACTTTGTAATTAGAATTTTAAATATCACATAAATCAACTAACGCGTCCACTCGACCGAGGACTTATTATAAATAATTAAAAGTTTTACTAATGCATAAGAGTCGTCTATCTATTGATTAAGTTCTAAAACTCCATTGCACTCATGTACGACTACTCATCCACTCGATCGATTCTTCAAGCGCATCGTAGCATTCTTTTAATCTTGCATCACTTGTTGCTGTTTTTTGACATTAAAAGGGTGAGTAGCTATCTCAGTGAAAACTCTCCCCAAAGATTACATGTCACACCCCAAACTCGAAAATCAGGCTGACAAAATTTTCGATCGCCGAATCCGGCACCGATAGTCTCCATAGAACCCCATTCTCGGCTCCCAGCGCTTATTCGCCAGGTTCCAATCCTGGGATGCTACGAGGAGGATTTTCAACACCAGTTTGATTCGTAATAAGCATAACTAAAGGTATAACCCACAAACAACAACCAAAAACTCCATTACACTTCCATTATGATAAAAAACTTTACAAGTACAATGAGCATAAAGGGAAATACAATGATGATGAACAAAATTTCAAAATAATCTGCCACATGCTCAAGCCTCAGCGCTGCTGTGATCCAACGTCACCTGCACGCAACGGTCGTGCATAAGCTTATAGAAAGCTTAGAGGGTGGTGAAAGTGTGTGCTCAAGGTGGTAATGCAGTTATGCAGAATCAGAGTAATGCGGAACATGCTGATGAAAGCCAAGAATGCCATTAGCCGTACCAAGGCCATGCAGTGCAAAGCATGAATGATGTCAGCAATACTAAGGCCATGCAATGTGAAATACAACTCAAGTATACAAATCCTCATCTAAGTCTACATATCAATACAGCTCAAATCTGGAATATCACCGGGGTCTAGTACACTCCAAGCCAGATTGCCACCCCATCGCGCGCAATAAGGTGAGTGGAAAAGACCTCACTATCCGCCTGCCAATATCGGGCTCGGCTCGTCAATAGCGGACCCATTCCTCGAGCTGGTCAGACTCAGCCTAGCTTTGCCCCCTCCTCTCGGGCGGGTAAGGCCGCATCCCCTTCCAACCGACCACGACATAGTGGAAAGCGCAACCGTCTGGTAATCAGCACTCGGCGCTCATGCACCCAATCGGTCTAGACGTTGGAGCAACCTCTTGGTACCATAAGGGTTTAGGAACTTTCACTCAAGGATATCTATAGCACCCCATGTAGAATAAAATTTTCGGTATCCAATCCTGCCAACCACGATACGCGTATGGAGGCTATGACCCTGATGTCGCTAAGACGTACGGTAACCATGTCATACAATGCGAATGCATGAATCACACTATCCAGTCATGCAGCAATCCTGCGTGTATTGTGCGCTCATGTAGGGCAACAACACCTATCCGGGAGCCCCTAAACAATCTGCCCGAAGGCATATGCTATGACCAATCACTTCTCATATCAAGCATACATATGATGTGTATGATCATGAATCATAGAACTATACTAATCATGTTATGAAGTAATGCATTATCCTTACAACGCAGATGGCCTAGACGGCCTACACACAACGAGTACAGGCCTATCAATGGGCCCTAGGGAGGGTTATAATGTGGACATTTAACCAACATTATACTTGCAATGTGGACGTCAAACCAATATTGCTCCCAAGGCACGACTGTCAAAAATATCATTACATAAACCATATTGGTATCACACATTGCAATGGACCTTAGGTACATCCCATTGGGCCTTAAATACATCAAATGGGCCAAATCGCATGGGCCTTATATTCATCAAGTGGGCCGCACCAATGGGCCTTATGTACATTGCAATGGGCCATAACCCGTGGGCCTTAGAATGCATCAAATGGGCCTAATCTCATGGGTCTTAGGTGTAAGACCCGTGTACTAGCTCGTACCGTTTCGTAGGCTTCCGCAGTCTTTTCGGTCAAATTTTGGCGACCCGCGATCTTTTATCGGCAGTTGCGTGCGACCCCGAATCCTATTTTGTATTCCAGAGTCGGATCGACCCGAGACTTGTACCAGTGCGACCGCGCCGTCGCCACGGTTCCGACGTCGCGTCTCGCTCGCCGAGGCGATACCCAGGCCAGGAGATGTGGGCCGGCGTTCAGTTCGAGGAAACGCCGCACGTTGCAATACCGAGAGAATCTCTACAATAGGTCAAATCAATCAAGTACATGTCACCTTACTCCAAAAAGCAACCCAAAGTCAACTCTCCCTCTCTCCACCCATCCCTTTTCAAGTGCACCCATCACTCACCCATCACTCACCCATCCCCTCTCTCTCTCATCTCTCTCTCATTTTTCTCTCCCAAGCACCATGAGAGTACCCCACGTCCATGGTTCTCCATGAGAGGAGCTTTGTGTGGCCCACTCCCTACCACCCAATCCCACCCTCTAAAATCAATCTTGACCGTTGAATCGCACCCTTTGGAGCTCTAGGGTGTGTTGATGAAAGAAGAAGTCCAAGAAGAAGCATAGGTGCGTGAGGTTTTTTTTGTGATTTTGTTGATTACAGGGCCCACATATGGTGGGACCCATCCTGATGTATGTACTATTCAAAGAGGGAACCTTAGTTACGGGGTCCCTCCGCTACTCACGTCCCTCCATCTCATCTCTCTCTCTCTCTCTCTCTCTCTCTCTCTCTCTCTCTCTCCCCCATATTTTGTGGCCCACCTGATGGATGTAAAAATGATCCGGACCGTCTAGCAGCAAGGACGCTCTTGCTGTCCAAGTTGCTGGACGTCCAGTGATCCCAGGCTCTAATGAAGGGAAAAGCACATATATTAGCTTGATCCTGGGGGCCGTGTGGCCCACCAGCGTGGACCCTCCTATGACGTATTATATTTGATCCCAACCGTCAACTCTCAGATCATTCGGATTATGATCCAGTGGGCCAGATGCAGCTGGATTAACCGTTGACCACAGTAGGACAGTTGGACAGGGATAATGCTATCCGAGCTTTGTTTGGAGTGGGGTGGCCCACTGACGTGGACCCCACCCTCGATGTAAGTTGCATCATCACCGTCCATTTGTAGTAGGCTTAGATCCAGCGCCTGTGGGCTACACCATAGCAGCAGTAGTAGAGGCGTGATGGTGGTGGTGCCTTGGATCTCCATGCCACCTTGTTGCTGACCGTTGGATAAAAGGAAAACACAAATACCAGCTTGTTCCTTAACTGGTGGGCCACCCTCACGTGGACCCACCTGATGCACGTATTGCATCCTGACCGTCCAGACGCTGGGGTCTGGACGGAGGGAAAACAGAAATATCGGCTTCATTTCAAAAAATAAAAATAAAAAAATAAAGAAATAAAAAATAAAAATCCTTGGTGGGCCACACTCACGTGGACCCACCGTGATGTTTATGTCAATCCACGCCGTCCAGATCTCTGGACGGTGGGCCCCTTGAAATGAATGGATTGAATCCATCCGTCCAGACCGTCCATCTGGACGCTAGAGGGTGTGAATATAATAAATATTTATATATATATATAATATTAGTATAATACTATGGTGGGCCCCACGTGGGGACCCACCTTGATGTATGGAGAAATCCTCACCATCCAGTATATTTGGACGGTGGGTCATCACACCATCCAGATCAGGGTTCCACCCTGCACGTGTGAAACACCACACCGTCCATCTGTTCTGACAGCATCTGGACGGTGCTGTGGGACCCACCTTGATAGTGTGTTTGATCCAGCCGTCCACCCAGATTGGATGGTGATGGGTGGAGTCTTGATATATGCATTCTTTATACGCCGTCCATCCATCTCAGGACGTGGGGCACGCCACGATGTATGTGTCCTCCACGCCGTCCATCTGTTTATCCAAGCTGTCCAGCTGTTTGGACATGGACCCAACATAAACTACGTGATTTATCTGCACCGTACACAGTGCGTGGGGCCTTGTATTGACGTATGTGTTTTGATCTACACCGTCCAATGTTTGGACGGTGCTGGACAGGTTGGATGGCACTGTGGACACCAGCCGTGATGTATATTTTGATCCACACCGTCCAGAATGTATGGACGGTGCTGTGGACCCCACACTCAATGTATGTATTGTATATCTACACCGTCCAGTGGTATGGACGGTGGTGACCACCTTGGTGTCTTTATTGTATCCACGTCATCCATCGCTGGACACAGTCGTGGACCTCACCTTTGATGTACGTGTTTCACTTATCCATCCATCTAACGGTGGACAACACCTTGATGTATGAGTCTTATCTTGCACCGTCCAGCAACTGCTGGACGGTGGGACCGTCAGCAGATGTATTTATTATCCTCGTTGTCCATCTGTTTGGCAGTTGTGGGCCCACCCCATACGTACGTACTGCACTTGTGAGGGGTGGGGCCCACCTTGCTTGTATAAAATCACATCCAGGCTGTCCAGCGTGGTCCACCTTGATTTATCTATTTATTTCATCCACACCATCCAGATTGTGCTGGACGGTGCTGGACAATGTTTGGACAATGCTGGTTTACATAGACAATGTTTAGACAGTGTTGTGGGCTCCACCGTGATGTATTTGTTATCCACGCCGTCCATCTTATGTCATGCGGCCCACCTTGATATATGTACTCTATGTTTACACCGTCCATTTATGGATGATGCCATGTCAGGCCTACCATTGAGGCATGTATTGTATATCTCCGTCGTCCGCCCCTTGGACGTGTGATCTACCTTGAGGTACGTGTTGTGTCCAAACTGTCTAGCCATCTGAGTCACCCAGACCGTCCAGATCGTGGGGCCTACCTTGATATGTATGTGGCCCATTTGATAATGCCCGATGAAATGTAATTAGGGCCCAGGCATGAGGCCAATTGAAATGTATTTGCAACCCATATATGAGGCCTAATGTGATGTATTTATGGCCCATTGGTGCGACCTGTTGATGCGGCTCGCTTGGTGTACATGAGGCCCGTTAGTGCGGCCCATTGATGCAGCCCTCTTGATGTGTATGATGCCCATGTGCAGGGCCCACCTGTGATGTATATTAGTCCCATGTGTAGGGCCCACCCGCTGTGTATTGAGGCCCATGGGCGAGGCCTAATGTGATGTATTCATGGCCTGTGGGCAAGGTCCATTGTGATGTATTCGAAGCCCATGGTTGAGGCCCAATGCGATGTATGTATGGCCCATTGCGTTGTATATGAATCCTTTGTATGGGTCACTCCTTGGGAGAAATGTTGGTTAAATGTCCACATTGATGGGTAATGATGGTTGAATGTCCACATTATGACCTTTCATTAGGCCTTGTTAGGCCCATTCTTGTCGATTCTAAATGTCGTGGCCGATTGCCGATTAGCGATCGAGACTGATTCTCATGACTGATTGTCGTGACCGATTTGTCGATTCTGATTATCGATCGATCCCGATTGTCGTGACTGATTTGCCGATTCTGATTATCGATCGATCCCGATTATCGTGACCGATTTGCCAATTCTGATTATCGATCGATCCCGATTGTCATGACCGATTTGCCGACTCTGATTTTCGATCGATCCCGATTGTCATGACCGATTTGCCGACTCTGATTTTCGATCGATCCCGATTGTCGTGACCGATTTGCCGACTCTGATTATCGATCGATCCCGATTGTCGTGACCGATTTGCCGATTCTGATTATCGACTGATCCCGATTGTCGTGACCGATTTGTCGACTCTGATTATCGATCGATCCCGATTGTCGTGACCGATTTGTCGACTCTGATTATCGATCGATCCCGACTGTCGTGACTGATTTACCGATTCTGATTATTGATCGATCCCGATTGTCGTGACCGATTTGCCGATTTTGATTTCGATCGATCCTGCTTGTCGTAGCCAATTGCTGATTCCGATTGACGTGATCGATTTGTCGACTCTGATTATCGATCGATCCCGATTATCGTGACTGATTTGCCGATTCTGATCGATCCTGATTGACGTGACCGATTTGCCGATTACGATTGTCGAGGCCAAGTATCGAGGTCGATTCCGATTCTCGAGGCCGATTGTATAGGTCGATTCCGATTGCTGAGGCCGATTTCGATGGCCGAGGCCGATTGTCGAGACCTATATGAGGCCCATCGTGATGTGTATTAGGCCCTTGTGTGAGGCCACGGGTCCACTTTATGTTAGGCTCTATGTGGGCCATCCCTTAGGGGCAATGTTGGTTAAATGTCCTTGTTTTAGAGGTTGATTGTCGATGCCGATTATTGATATCGATTATGAGTATTTGACAGCATAGCATCATGATACATGCCCATACGCATCATCTGCATGTTTATTATGAGATGTGGTTGACCATTGCATATGTCATTAGGCAGGTTGTTATGAGACTCCCTGATATGCAGAGATTGTCTCACCTGAGCGCATGGTATGCATAGGAGTGATGCATGATTGGATTGTATGACTCATGCATTTTGCATTGTGATCACTATACGCCCTAGCGACATCAGGATCGTAGCCTCTACAGGTATTTCGTGGATGGCCAGATGGAACACCGAAAATCTGTTCTACATGGGGTGCTATAGATATCCCTGGGTGAAAGTCCCTAAACCCTCTTGGTTCCAGAGGTTGCTCCAACGTCTAGACCGAGTGGATGCATGAGCGCATGAGGGCCGTATACCGTTAGGCCGCGTCTCCCACTGTGTCGTGGTCGGTTGGAAGGGGGTACGGCCTTACCTGCCCGAGAGGAGGGGGCAATGCTAGGCTGAGTCTGACCAGCTCGAGGAATGGGTCCGCTATCGACGAGCCGGGCCCGATGTTGGCAGGCGGATAGTGAGGTCTCTTCCACTCACCTTGTTGCGCGCGATGGGGCGGCAATTTGGTTTAGAGTGTAATAGACCCCGGTGATTTCCCAGAGAGGAACCGTACTGATATGTGGACTTATTGAGCAGGCGTTGCATACTCATTCATTCATTCATTCACTATCCACTCGGGCTGGTGGTGCGCAACTATTTGTTACGTGTACATTCGCATGACTAGGATTTCGGTTGGGCGCGCGACTAACCTGAGATCAGGAGTTTACCACATTGCGTCTGACTATCCAAATTTAGGTATGGGACTGGTTTGGATAGAAGTCCCTTGTGATGGACCCCGTGACCTGCGATACTACGTACTATCATCCCGACTTCACACTCCAGCATGGTCATTCCATTCGCACCACATACACATTACATCAGCCGCATATGGCATTTCAGGTTACTATGTTTATGCATTTATATGACCTAGATACAACTGACGGTATTCGTGGACTCATCAGGATTTGTATATTGCATTGTATCAGCGGCATCTGATATTTGGCTTATTGTCTCCGCATTGCATAGTTGATCTATATTGCTTCATCAGTATATGATATTATTTTTATTATATTTCTGCGTCGCATAGCCTGGATAAGACTGATGGTATTTATGGGCCTATTAGTATGTCTTCGTATTACTCTGATTTCGTATGATTTATGATCTTGCTAGTGTTTCTGATATTGTATGATTATGGGTTTTTCAGTATTTCCGCTTACTCTGATTACTCTGATATTGCTTACTTGACACTTACCTTATGCACACACTCTCACCACCCACTAAGCTTTCTACAAGCTTATGCACGATAGATGCGTGCAGGTGATGTTAGGTTGCAGCAGCATTAAGCCTGGAGCGTGCAGCGGTCGTCTGGAGCCTTGATTTATTTTATATATGTTTTTTTTTCCTTTCAGCATTGTACTCAAGCGATTATATTAGTGGATATGTGATGATCATGTTGCTTTTGTGATTTGGGTAATCTTGTGGTTATGCTCATTACGAGTAAATGTACGTTGGAAAATCCTCCTTGTAGGATCCCAAGATCGGAATCTGGCGTATATACGCCGGGAGCCGAGAATGGGGTACTACGGAGGCTGTCAGCACCGGATTCGGCAATCGAGAATTTCGTGAGACCGGTTTCCGAGTTTGGGGCGTGACATTAGGTGTATCAAATGGGCCATACCAATTGGGCCCCATATGTACATCAAATGGGCCTCAACCCATAGGCCCCCAATACATCTTAATGGGCCTTAACCCATGGGCCCATAATACATCAAATGGGCCTCAACCCATGGGCCTTACATATATCAAAGTGGGCCTCAACCATGGGCCACAAATACATCCAATGGCCTCATAACATGCCAAGGTGGGGTCCACTTGGACTATGGATCTGGCCCATTCTCTAAGCCCATGCCATAAAATAAGCTTTTAAAATGGTTGGGTGGATGGGATGCAGCACATGCATCATGGTGGGTCCCACTGTCATTGGACAGTGTGAATAAAACACATGCATCACCGTGGGCTCCACCGTCCGCTGGACGGTGTGAATAAAACTGATACATCATGGTGGGTTCCACCGTCCACAGCCGTGGACGGTGTTGCAACACATGCAATAATGGTGGGTTCCACGTGTGTGGCCCACCATAATGTTTTCCCACCATCCAACATGTTGACAAGGTCACACGGACCTGAGTGAAAGGAAAAACACCAATTTCATCTTGATCCAAAACTTCTGTGGCCCACAAAATAGTTTCAATGGTAGAAATTCAATATCACTTTTTCCTACAGTGTGGGCCACCCGAGCTGTGGATGGAGCTGAAATTTGGAGGGGGCCCACTGCTGGGAGTGGCCTACCTCGTGAACGGGTTGGATGACAAATAAACATCAAGGTGGGGCCCACGGCTAGAGCCGTGGGTTGCTGTCTGCCCGCCAGTCCTTCCGCAGCAGGCGCTGCCTGCGCCTCTGACATAGCAGCGTCGGCTGCTGTGTTCTTTATTTTTATTTTTTTAATTTCTAGATTCCTGTGGTTTTCACAGGTGGGGTCCACATCTTGAGAATTCACTCCGTCCAATGGCCTTCCGTGGCTCAAGACAAGCAAAACAAGCCCAATATTGGGCATATTTCGGCATATAAAAATATCGGGAAAGATTTCAACGGTGAAAACCACCATTTGCTATGGTATGGCCCGCCAGAACCTCGGATTGACTCTGTTTTTCGATTCAATGCCTGAAATGAGGTTGAGAAGGGAATGGACGGCGTGGATTGAATACATACATCAAGGTGGGGCCTATATGAGTGGGCCACCCATAAGCTTGGAAACAAGCCGATATTTGTGTTTTCCAACAAACGTCCAGCGTCCCTGGATGCTGGACGTTGCACGTAGTAAAATACATTAGAGGTGGGCCCTGCTTAGGTGGGCCACCTCATGGAGGATGGTGTGGATTCAACACACACAAAGTGGGCCCCACTTGCAGATGGTTTGGATAGAATACATGCCTCATGGTGGGGTCCATTTAAGCGGGCCACACAATCATATCATGATCTCATAAAAGAAAATGAAATAGAGAGGGAGAGAGAGAGATAGAGAGTGGGACACGCATAATGGAAGGACCCCAGCACTATGGGCCCTCCCTTTAATGATCTACAACATAAATCAAGTCGGCTATTACATGTGGGCCCATTAAATCGAAATCCAATGGTGGAGATCCCTCCTCCACTAAAATAGATGGTCTAGATGACCCTAAGTATGCAAGGAAAATAAACATCATGATGCAGTCCATGGAGAATGGCCCCATCATGGAATGGTCATGATGATCCAAGTGGGCCATCGGCCACATCTTAGGGTTCAAAGTGAGATCCAAACCATTGATCGGTTGGCCTTACTTGGCCCATCATAAACACATGAAAATCTAGCCTGTGACACACCCACCGCTTGATCTTCTTGCTCCCTTAACTCCCTTAGCTCCTTAGCTTTGATTCCAACGGAGGAGATGAGGTTTGGATGGTTGAGATGGAAGATGAAGGGGTAGGAAAGTGGGCCACCTTTGTTGCTTGGGAAAGTTTGGAGAGGCTCATACGTATGGTGTTTTTCTCTCTTGCTTGGGAATGAGTTTAAAAATAAGAGAGAGAGACTTGCAAAGGGAGAGAGAGAGTGATGGTGATGGAGTGATAGATGTGGTGAGTGATGGGTGTATAAGAGATTTTTAACTTTTGGGGTTTTTGATGTAAGAAAGGTATGGGCTTGTAAGAACTTTTTGACTTTTGAGGATTGCTTGAGGATGGGTGAAAGGTGATGTGTACTTGACATGTACTTGACATGATGGGATTGATTGATGTGACAAGTAGTAGAGATTCTCTCAGGTTTTGCAACGCGCGGCGTTTTCCTCGCACTGAACGCTGGCCCACATCTCCTGACTAGGGTATCGCCTCAGCGCGCGAGTCACAGCATCGGAACCGCGGCGACGGCGCGGTCGCTAAAGTATTAGTCTCGGGTTAAGTCGACTCGAGTTGACGGCATATGAATCAGAGTCGCGCACAAATACCGATTAAGGGTCGAAGGTTGCCGAAATTTTACCGGGAAGACCGCGGAAGTCTACAGAACAGTACGGTATAGGATACGGGGCTTACATTACACATTCATCATTACAGTCCAATATAGTTTACAATATAAGAACAAACAAATATAATATTCACTTCATAATGTGAATCCTCGTTAATGCATGGATGCATAAACGTACATCGCCCTATGGATGCACATCCAACCAGGACTTGTGAGTAAAACTCACGATGCAAGTAACCATCATGCATGATCCATGAATCACAACAAATATGTATCGACCTCATGTAAGAATTTTATACAATAACCCAAGAATCACAAGGGATATACATCGACCTCACTAGCCGAGAATCACAAGTGACAAACATTGGCATCATGATTCGGGAATCTCATATAACATATATCGACGTCATTAAGTGTCATGAATGCATGATTAGTCAATCATTTATTAGTTTGATCTGCAAATAACCAATTATAAAAATTATTTAAGCTTAGTGGCCTTTTAAATCACTAAACCACAATCAATAAAATAATCATTGTAATCACAAGTCCATTCATGGACACCAAATAAAAGAGCTCATCACCCATACTACTCAGAGTATTAAATAGGTCATAAACATACACAAAATAAGGACTATTCACCCAAACCACCCAGGGTATTAACATGTCATAAAGTGATGGTACAATCACAAGAGATTATAGTAGTAAGTTTATAAATAATATAAGCCAACTAAGTTTCAAATTATGATTTTAATGAAGTGTATTTTCAACAAAACAACACATAGTCATTCATAGATACTTTTCCATGCATGCCTTCACAAGACCACATCTAAAATTAGGCCCTTGAAGTGGGTGACCATACCACACACCCTGAGGTACATGAATCAAATTATAAACATCATAGGTTCGATTATTATCATATATTGTATCAAACACCCCATTGTGTAAAAAAAATAAAATAATGCATATAGTAAACTATAGATTATGTTTCAAATTAAGATAAAGTCCAAGCCAAGTATGCATAAATCAAAGCATGTTAAGATGTGCAAAAACCTATTAATCGTGTAATCTAGGCATGTTATATGTAGAGAATTAAAACAAGCATGATAATCTGAACAAAATTATAACTATCCTATGAAATCCGGTGGAAAGCTTGAAACAAAATTCTCACCTCTCGAGTTAGATCACGTTCTAATGTCATAAAATTGTGTGTACACGCTTTAGGATCGAGCTCTAACATAATTCACAAAATTTGTGTGGTTAGACCACAATATTACATAATTTATTTGGCCTATGATCAAAATTAGGATTTTGATCGAGTAGAGTTTGGGTTTTGATATACATACAACATAGACATAGGTTTAAACAAGATCATCATCAATGGATTTGAAATTGAAATCTAATAAAATTAACACAAAATCTTGAGATACTGAGTAAAATAGTAGACAATGTACATTTTTTATTGGATCTACTTGGTTGATTCAATTGTAACATGATCTGAACTCGACATGCAGCCTCTCCTAGTGCACTTTGTACTTCACATCCAGCGTCGTTAGACTCAACCTAGCCCGAAGTAGACCCTAACTCACCCTAGTTCAATGAAGACTCGACGAGCCAACTTAACCTGCAAACCTTGTTCTCTGTCCATTTTATTTTAAAGCCTTCTGATTGCTTCATGTAGATCTGCTCTTCTAATTCCTCATGCATGTAACGCCCTAAAAATCGGGGGTCGAGTAGAAGTCCAACTCCCAAGTTCCAACGCATCACTTATGCAACATATTTAATGATGATTAAATGTTGTCGGTATTAGTGTATAAAAAATTAATAAGATTAAGCCAAATCAGCAATATATAATCCAAGGACAGTTGTAATACGCAAGCAGAAGACTTACTCAAATATGTATAGCATCATAACTCAGTATAGGTCCCCAAAGTATGTATGCATTGCTAAGTCAATAATTACATGTATTGTTTCAAATTACAAAAATGTCAAAAAGATAACCGTCCACTACAAGTATAACCCTGAAGCCCCGCCGATCAGAACGATCTATGCAAACCGGCCTGAATACTGCATATATGAGAAGGCATCCTCATCGTCTACGAAGTCCGCATCTGCCTTATCAGTCGGGTCTCCATCTGCAGCTAAGACAGAGTCTGGTTGGTGTATACAACACCGTCCTGAAACGTGGGAGTGAGTGATCAACTCAGTGGAACAATAAAGCAAATGTTAACATGTTCTCAATTCAGTCAAGCAGTAATGATAAAATAATACAATCAAACATCCCTAAGTACTCTGATTAATGAAAGAGTGGTATGAATAAATGATGTATACTCTCGCCTGCACTCCCTCTGCGATCTTCATCTAACGGTCGCGCATGTCAGTCACTTCCTCAGTGCTCTGCCCAACGCCAAACGGCACATGTAGTGCGGTGCATGAACGTGATTACCAAGTTCTTATTAGTCCTTTTCATACAGCATGATTGGGAAGCTAAGGTGCCTCCCTTATATCAATTCTCAAACGATGATTCAATCTAGGGTCGTCAATCCTAGTAAATCTCATACGATGATACGGTTCTAGGTTGCTGCAAAGGGCTCGTTACCTTATCAGTGCAGGCCTAATATACTCATATTGCTACGTAAGGGCTCGTCGCCTCTACGCAGTCTTAGCGTACTCTTGAGGTCACTACAAAGGGCTCGTCACCTTATCAATGTAGGCCGACAGTTCGAATACAGTGTCCTATACCACCGTATTCGGTTCACGAGTCTGGGTTGCTCACTGGTTACTACGAGGAGGCTCGTCACCCCAGCGTAGGCCGACAGCTCGACCACGGTGTCTCATACCACCATGCCCGACTCATAAGTCTTAGCGGATCGAGGTACCAAGGTTTAAAAGGGTTTTCACTGGTGAGTTTGGTACCTTAGATTCAAGCAGTAGCGTCCATACATGGTGAACATACATCGAGTCAATCGGGTTACTTGACGAGCTCGACTAGTACAAGCGCACATTGAGTTGATCGACATGAAGTGCATAAGCACTCCGTGTGGCCTAACCACTGTCAACATCCTAAGTACGACTCGGATTCATCGATCACGTCCTATGTGGTGAAACAACCTCAGCCACCTATTCAGTACCTGTTACCGATTGCCTGGACTATTCCGTAGTCCCAAACACATTCAATTATAACAGATAATCATATAAGCTAATTAGAATAGTAATGGATCAACAATTCCAATCATACTAGCATATGAGCATTTGATGGATTTCAACTTAAACATGAATTCACACATATGTAGTCCCTAAGTAAAACAGACAAAGAATATAAGTTACATGTAGGAAATCATACACATCATTAGGATAGTTGAGAATCTTTTCTCAACGCCCATATAACGTACAATTTATTACACACTTGTTCATTCAGACATTTCTACAAACACTTAGACTACATATTCCAATATACACGACGTATGCTGGTGATAGCACGTGTTAGGGCAAATCCTTTCACTAAGAAATTGTCACATATATTTCAACCATATGTCTACAATAGTTAATCATGGCAAATCCATACACATACAAACATTTCAACAAACACAAGAATACACAACATTCAACATAGTTCATATATATGTGTAAAGTGCGGGAACAACGTGTCTAAGCATGTGATAGCAATTCAAGTCAGTCATAAATCATTAACTGACATTGAAAGCCTTGAAAACCATAACCTAAACATTTATAGTCCGCACCTTTCGCCCATAAACTCGTAGGGAACTCAGTTTTAAAAGTTAAGTCTTGTCTACGGCACCACAATAACCTATAACAGGGAATAGGTTAGCTAATTCATCTATTACGCTAGTCGAAAATCCTAAGACAAGTTAGGGTTAGGTTTTCTTACCCAAGTACGGAGTTGAAATTGCCTGTATAGCAATATAGGAATGGCGGTTGAGTGCGTAGAGTATCAAGATCGGATCCCAAGAAGAATCTCCAACTCTCACTCTCACTTTCTCTCTTTTCCCTTCTCTTTTCTCTTCTCTCTCTCCTAGGGTTTCTCAAATTCGTATGGGGTGAGAGGAGAGGGTTTAAGGTCCTTATATAGGCCCAGGTTTGATGGGAATGGCCCCAAGGCCAAGGTATACTTAGGTTATATCCAAATACGGACTGTTCCAGTCCAACGGAGCACTTTTGGTGGCCCCTTTTCCATGTGCGGTCGGACTTAAGCTCCCTGACCATGGATCTAGGTCAGGCTGAGTTTTTGTTCCGATCGGGTTTATAGATTAGCCGCGGCGGACCAGTTTCAGTTCAACGGTTACGGTCACTCGATCAGGGTCACAAGTACACCGACATGTGTGAGACATTTCTCCTGATCCGAGGGTATATTTGGGTCAGATTATGATGGTCTGAATCCTTATATTTGGCCCACAAGCGACACGACTCAGATTACTTAAATTTGGATTTTATTTTTAAATATTTTCACGTTTCTCACACACTTTGCTCCGGGCTCAAGTTGTGCATTTATAGACATAATTAGGACTTAATTTTTGAGGGAGTTTTCAAGTCCAGTAATGAGGTAATATCTGTATAGTTTCGGGATAATCGGACTTTCGACGTGCGGTCCAGGTTCGATATGGAGTTTTGGTGTGCTGACGAGAGCAACCGGGTTTAGGGATGGATTCTAAATTTCAGGGTAACGTAGCGTCAATGATACTGTACAGTTTAGGTCTTATAGATCATATTTAAAGTGATTAGTGCTAATTTCATAAGCACTCTAGTTTAGCACTTGCTAACATTAACCTAATTTCTAAAGGTTTTGGTCCTGGGTGATTTCTGCCTGAGATGGTACTCGGGTCTTTATATAGATTTTTTCGAGACGTTACAATGTAAGAAGTCAGTTTTTACATCTATTTATTTCAGCTTGATATCGTATTGGGCAATCAGGGTCAACACGAATCTGATAGATACTTACTTCACAACCGGTGCAAATATCTCAATGAAGTCAACACCTTCCTTATGAGCATATCCCTTCATTACCAACCTTGCCTAGTACCCATCATATTTTTTCTTAAAGATCCACTTGCACCCGATCACTTTTCGATTAACGGGAAGCTCCACCGGCTCTCACGTATCGTTCTTGTACAAGGAGTCCATCTCATTATCCATCGCTGCTTTCCACTTTTTTGCATCAAGCTCATTAAGAACCACCGGAAGAGTAGACATATCCCCCTTCATCTATAATAAGGGCATATACAGATTCCTTCTCATAGGTGGCTGCACCACCTGCTCTTGTACCTTTGTATCTGTCTCTATCTCAGCCTGAGTTTCATCTCTATTTAATTGAACGTTCACAACCAACTTTTTTAGTTCCTCTTGCTCATCCTTTTGGAATAAGAATCCTTCATTGAATTTGACGTCATGTCTCATGATGATTTTTCATGTGACCTGGTCGTACAGCCTATACCCATTTACACCACCACCATAGCCAATAAAGATGTACTTTTTGACTCTTTAGTCAAGCTCATCTCTCTCAACTGACGGTATGTGAGAGTAAGCTTCACAACCAAACACACAATCATGAGTAGTATACCTTCTAACTAATCCATACTTCTTTGAAAATTTTATAATTAATTGTTGCAGAAGGGGACCGATTCACCAAGTAACAAACTATGTTAATGACCTTAGTCCACGGTTGCTTGCCCAACCCAACATTACCAATCATGCATCGGGTCTTCTTAAGAAGAGTCTGATTCATCCTTTCCGCCATACAATTTTGCTCTAGTATGTGGCGCACTATGTCATGACTTGCGAACCTTTCATCTTCACAATATTGATTAAATTTACATAAAGTAAATTCACTACTGTTATTTGTCATTAGAACCTTCACCTTTTGCCCTGATTGCTTATCCACTATCACTTTTCATTGGTTGAAATTGGTGAAAACATCGGATTTATTATTCATAAAACAAACTCATACTTTCCTGAAGTAGTCGTCAATGAATGCGACAAACCATGACGACCCTCTGGTGAAAACCATGGGTGTCGGCTCCCATACATCAGAATACACATGATCAAGAACACCCTTACATACATGTTTTTTGGATTTAAAAAATAACCTTGAATGTTTACTATATATGCAATGTTCACATGTACTTAAATTAAAATTTTAAAAAACTAGAATTAAACAATTATCAGAAAAGTACCTTCATACCCCGCTCGCTGATGTGGCCTAGACGTGCATGCCACATACATGCATGCATGGAATCTGCTACAGACGTTGTAGCTACACCTAATGAAGTTCTCTCGATCAACCTATAAAAGTTCTTGCTTCTTTATGCCTTCATAACAACGAGCAAAACCGATGAACTTGCACCTAAACGCCTCGAGTGCTCTAAAGGCATGTTTAGATGAACGGCCAGATCATACAATATTATTTTTTTATAATAAATATTACATTATTCCGTGGTTGAATTCGAATTTAAACCTGTCGTCCACGACCCGCCTGAGTATGTCGTCGAACCAATTTTTTTGTTCCACGCATCTCTCGTGTCAGAATACAGTGCATTGAGTAGTGCAGTGTTGTCATTACACTTCACTGCCATAGCAGAAAAAAATAATACCACTCTCGAGCTGATGGTTATGCTGACCACTTTTCACAGCTACTCTCTCCTTCACGGTATCTCTTCGTCCTCACGGTCTCGGATAGAGAAGATCATCCTGCGGCCATTAGATCGAAGACATTCTCTAGTGGCATTGCATGTTCGTCCTCTGTGATCGTCGTGTCTCCGCGAAGTTTGCCCTTTTTCCATCCCCCTTCCACCCATTAAAACAATCTTGTGACTAATTTTGAGAAGTCAAGTATTACATATAGTTTCCTTTATAGCGTGTGGAATTTAAAACGTGATTGCATGTATCGGGAAGAGAATATCTATTGATTTGTGGGATGGATCTTATCCCCTCCATATTCTTTCTCCTTATCTCTGTATACTCCATGAAACACTCAAGTTTTGTGGATGCATCTCATAAGGGAGTAGCCACCAGCTTTCCTCTTCACTCCATGAAGAAGGCAACCCACACAATACATCCAAATTAGATTTTCTCTGCAGGTGTATCTTTGTGACATTACTGTGTATCTGCAGCATATCTGGGAAATGGATTCACCTCCCGACACCTGCGACATGACTTGTGCATGTTAATGAAATTGGGAGTAATGATTTAGCTTTATTGTCAAAACCATTTTGGGAATGGCTATATAAGAAAATCTTCTCTTCATTCTTCTCTCACATTAACCACTTTTTTGAAATATCGCTGAGGTTTCATGTGAGTCCAGGTGCTCTTAGACATGGGAGGTAATATTCCGTTCTCAAGTTTTCAGTGTTTTTTAAAGGATCATCCTTGTTCGCATTTTAAAAGTTTCATATACAACACATATGAAAGCATTGTTTGTTCTGATTGTATGTTAGTGTTAAGAAATAATCAGTGTTTATGTCGAAGTTTGAAATATTTTCATATATTTTCAAAGGTTTACCCTTCAATGTAAAGATACTCTGGGATCATGTTGCTTCTTCCATATTGAATGATGATTTCTACATTAATGGGGTCTAATTATAGCCCTTTCGTGCAGTCAATTCTTGCATAGGTGTTGATCCTCAAAGTAATCAGTATTTTCCATTATAACACTGTTAACAGGTGCGTGGTTTACTGGTCAGCTTATCCTAAAAGTTGTGGTAGCTATCACAAATCTGCTATTCTTTTGTATTTGGTATTACTTATACTGTCTTTTATTCATGATTTTATTACTCTTGACTGTATCATGTGTTATGTCTGACTTAGAATGGTTTTCATGTTCTTCAAGGAAATAGATCTCTAATATATTTCCAATCATGTTTAGAATTCATGTAATGTGTTTTATAAAAACCCTGAGTATATGTTATTACCTTCCTGTACATTTGGGATTATGATGGTATTTGGACCTTTAAACGCAAAGTAACTGGTCAGTTCCCCATTTCACTCATGGGGTCTGATAGTGGTGACTCTAGCTAGGAAGAGTCCTCCAGTAGTGATTGAAATGAAAATGAAATAGCAGCTGCATTAACTGCAATTGCAACCTCTGCATGTGTTATGAGAGCTGCTGAATATTATTGTCACTATTATATGAAGTTGTTGCCTCAAGATTATCATGTAGATAGAAATAGGTTTGTTAATAGAATCATAAATAAGAGCGATGTTGACCGTCTTGCACAGCTAAGAATGGGTCGTGATAAGTTTTTTCAAGCTATGTTCTTTATTAAGAGATAGAAATTTACTGTTTGATGTAAGGAGATGCAGTTTAGAGGAACAAGTCGTCATGTTCCTTCATACTATTGGCCACAATGTGCGAAACTATGTCATTGGTCATCGGTTTTCATAATCTAGAAAAACTGTGAGTCGACACTTCAATAGAGTTTTTGATGCTGTAATTGACCTTTATCCGGAATATGTAAAGTTTTATAGATTACATACCCCGAAAGAGATATCCGATAATTCAATGTGGAGCCCCTATTTTCAAGTAGTACAATATGAGAATTTGAAATTATGATACAATTAAATTGTTGTTTAATTAATACCAACCTAAAAGTTATATGAATGTTGCTTATAGGACTGCATTGGGGGACTTGATGGCACCCACATACCGGCCTATTTGTCGAAAGAAGCAAGTGCAACATTTCGAAATTGAAAAGGTTTTGTCCCAAAATGTAATGGTAGCTTGTACATTCGATATGAAATTCATATATGCTAACGGGTTTGGATGATTCTGCCTCCGATGCTCGTGTTTTGCAAAATGCATTAACTCGTCGCCCCGTTTGTTTCCTTGTGCCTCATGGTAAAGAATGATTGTTGCTGATTCATCTAAATATGTAGCATGTGATTGTTCACATGCTTAATGTTCATATATTATTTTGTGTAAGAAAATATTATGTTGTGGATATAGGATATGCCAATTCTCCAGAATTTATGACACCTTATTGAAGTGTTCAATATCATTTGAATGAATTTCGACAGAAAGTCTACTAATAAGAAAGAACTCTTCAATTATCGTCATGTCCAGTTACGAAATATCATTGAATGATGTTTCAGTGTTTTAAAAGGCCGATTTCCTATACTGCGTATACCACCACAGTTCAAATTTATAACTCAAGTAAAAATTGTTATAGCTTATTGTGTTGTGCACAACTTCATCCGTATTTGTAGTGAAGATGGGTTTGCTGAAACAGTTGAGGATAGTAGAGACAGTTCTGAAAAAATTTCGTCATCCCCTATAGAGGTCACTAATGCTGATGAAGATCGCGCATTGTCTGGTGTGACAGACCGTACGAGAGATGAGATTGCGAAGAGGATGTGGAATGACAGTCTTCCTCGTACGCGGCAGCGATATTAATTTCTTCTCTTTATCTGTTGTATTGAACTGTTTGTGTAACAACAAAATTTTAAACATAGATATTTTAATCATGGGATGTTAGTTTGGTATAATTTATAGACGCTTTGCATGAATTTCATTATATGCTAGAATTTATGTTGTATTATCTTTTATGTCGTACTATTTAATCTTATGGATATGCTTCATCCTCTAATTTACTGTCTTACGTTAGATCATGAGTGATATTTTCATTGACTGCTAATACTGTGTAAGTATAATGAATTTCCTACGGAGCTCATACAAGGTTCCAAGAGATAAAAATAAGACTGCATCCCCTTCAAAGTGTACAGGCTCACCCAAGAAGACTGTGGCATCACCGAATACAATATTTGGTACCCCAACTAAGAAAAGCTCGACAGCATAACTGAAAGCTCCATCACCAGTGTGTTCGACTACCTGCACTCGAAGGATTACAGAAAGTAAGAAATCAGCTTGCATTCAGTGGACTGATCCAATGGATAATGCATTGGTTGATGCATTAGTCGAGCAAATTGATCTTGGTCGAAAAAGTGACATTGGTTTTAAGTCAGAAGCTTATAAGGCAACTATCATTGAAATCTTCGATGGATGTGGAATCGAGTTAGATAATAAACACATTTCTAACTGTCTCCGCACATTAAAGAGATTCTATTGGGCAGTGAATGACATACTGAATGCGAGTGGCTTTAGCTGGGATATTGACTTGAAAATGGTTGTCGCTACAGATGATGTCTGAGATGGGTACATTGCAGTAAGTAACATTCGTATTTTACTTAACTGAACTCCTGGAACATTATTGTGATTTTTTAATCTATGCAAAAGTGTTGATATAGTTTCAACTGTGCAAACTTACTAATCTGTTTTTGCAGTCTCACCTATACATTGAAAGAGTACGTGGAAAAGACATCGATAGATAAAATGACTTGGCTTTTATGTTTGGGAATGATTGTGCCCATGACTCATTTGTCAGTACCGTGTACTCTTCAGTACTCTCTGGTAGACTCCGCCAAAGAGATGAGGTCGATTTCTGATGAAAATGGTACTGAAACTGTTCGTTGTTCTCTAGATGATGAGGATGACCACGACGGTGGTTCGGTACGTCGTCTCAATGAGAGATCACAACAACGGTCAAATAAGTTTAATAAAGGCCCTATGGAGACCTCAATAGGGCTTAGAAACAGTGAAAGCACTACTACTAGCATGCCCCGACAACGAAGGGGTAAACCGAGTGACCACATTGGCGATAAGATGGGCGAAATGGCTGAGGTTGTCAGGACCCTAACTATTACTATGGCACAAGGAAAAACTATGAACCGACTCCAGAAGATGTTGAGCATACTAGAGGAAGTAGATGGTCTTAGCCATGAGGACTAGGTCTGGGTTGCTCGGCTGTTGCAGAAATATATTGTCAGTGTCAATTTTTTCATTAAAATGGGGCATGAGAGGAGGAAGGAGTAGGTACAGAAGCTCCTCAAACACAATGCCCTTGTCTGAAATATTGTTGCCTTGGCTACACTATGACTTTTAAACAACTAAACTCTTTTTTTCTTTATTTGTGTATATATTTGAAGTGGATTTGGGTTGGATATTTTAGGTGCTTCATGAGTACCCAACACTCTGCTCTATGGTTCTTCCGCATACTTTCCTAACTGATGGTCGCACCATCTATGATATATGTTGCTTGGTAATCTGTTTTCTCTGTTATCTAACTAAAATGGGAGTATTAGGAATTTCATAAGTGCGAGTACAACAGAGTATCTGCCTCTGAACGCGTGCACAATAGACTGATACATCGTGAAAGTTGTGGTTATTTGATTGGTCTGACTCATTGATTGTTTGAATCTTCATCATATCATATCAATCCAGGGTGCTATGTTCGTTTTAATGTGAAGCTTCTGATGATATATGATGCTTTTCTGTTTTGTTTTCTGAATGGCTAAAAATACACCTCCTGATCACTGAACTTGTATGAAGCATATATTCATAAACATGGTATGTATATTTCTTGTCACAGCAGGGAAATATCAGATTCCATAATTTCATGGAATTGAATGTCAATTTATCAATGATTGGAGCTTATTGATAAGGTGAGACTACGAATGTATATGGATGGAAGAATTTTCATTTTTTCTTCTCTGACTTACCATCCTATTTTGTAATATATGCTAATAGTTTCGATGAATTGGATTGTTTGTCGATGCTACAGTCACTTCATATTATGTACGTCTCATATTGATTTTTTTTTTCCAGGAACATATGGGGAAATATTTTATGGTCTTTATGGACAGAGTTCCAGGCCTATATGACAGGTGGGAGGATGCTTGTGTACAAGTTGATCGATATCATGGATGTAGACACCAATTGTATAAGTCATACGATGAGGCTACGACAGCTTGGGATAATTTTCAGGGTATGGTATATGCTTCATAATTTTGAAAGGAAGAAGGGATGTGTAATTGTTGTGCCAGTGTTTTCTAAATCATTTCAGTCTTAGGATTTTTTTTATTTTTATTTTTAAATGTTATGATGACTGTAGGCCACAAGGCAGAATACATCATTGTTTAGCATCCCTATAAGTAAAGATAGCTTAGGAGGAATTCGTTATGAGGGACCTTCCAAGAGATTCGAGTCTGAAGCTCCACGTGCTCATAGTTCGACTATAGTTGAAGAAGATCTTGTTGAGGTGCATGTATCCGAAGCTGCCATGCCAGACTTGAAAGGAGATTATAATTCTTTTATGATGATGAATGCTCTCTTGAAAGTTGTGATAGGGGTGTTGCTTATATATATAATAGTCAGCTGAATTGTTTCAACTCTCATATCATAAGGAAGGGTTAACACACCATGCAAGTTGATGGAACTAGAAATCGTGCATGGAGATGTCTATCCCTTGTTGATGGGTTATGTTGTGGATTTGCACAGTTGTCAAACTTAGGGCATGTTTGGATGTCGAGCTCATATCGTATAATATTGTATATTTTAATAAAATATACAATTCACTGCTACTCTATCCAAACATCGCCACGTGGTACACTAGCGGGCCGAGTACGTTGCCGAACCATTTTCTCAAAACCACGCGTCTTATAGGTCAACCTATAATGCAAGCCGCAGTGCAGTGCTTTCATTGCACTGCACTGCCATAGTAGACAGAAGTTTTTTTTTTAAAAAAAATCCTTTTCATATGTGGTTTAGCGAACCACAAGACACCTCTACTCTCTCCTCTTTAGTGTGGTTTTCTCAGGCTTCGCACACCCTCCATTCCTCAATCATCCTACCGTTCACCTCTCTAAAGACCTCCACCACCGAATCTGGTTAATGCTTCACATAGGATTCATTGGCCATCCTTGAAGCTTTTGTTCCTCTCTCCTCCTTCCCTCCAGACATTCTTGTGAGTGATCCTTCTAGGTTGATGAATGTGCTCTTCAAAGTTGTGATTCGGGTGTTGCTAATATATGTAGTAGTTGTCTGAATTGTTTCTTCTATCATATCTTAAACTGTAGTTGCTGGGTTATGTCAGCATCATTTGCAAACCTTTCTGACGTCAAACTATGCATAACTTAATTATAGTGTGTTTGTATTTTTTTCATCCATCGTCTGTGTCGGGAACATTTCAGATATAGTATTGTCTCTTACTTCTAGTGATATTATGTTTCTTTTTTTATAATTGTAGATTTCAGTTTTTATTTAATTGTAAAAATGATGTTACAGATCTATATTTCTTTATGTTTTGTGGGCCCCACTACGACGTATGTTTCACATCCAATCCATCCTTCCATTTTTACATGTTCTTTTAAGGCTGGATTCAGATATTGTGAGGGATATAAGTCTCTGGTGGACCACTCCAAGTGATGACATCTATGATAAACTATTCCATCGATTAAATCCACCCAAAACCATCCCATACTTTTTATTTCACATCCACACTGTTGATTATGTTATACAGGCCTAGATGAATAGTAAGAAATGGCTGATTAATGATGATCCATAACCGTTGTGGCCCGGAAACGTAACTGAAATCTTGACCGTCGAACAACCACAATTCTTGTAATGTGGTTAATTATGTTGTTTGGATATACTTTTGATCGATCTGATTTTATAGATGATCAATAAAAGTAGTTGTACAGAATGGATTTATTTAGAACATTATGGTGGGGCCCGCTTAGAGTGTGGACAGTAATCACATCATCTAAAGCCCGGATGTCTTTCAACAATTTCCTTTTCACGGGTGGGTGGACGTTAATCACGGGTGGGTGGACATTAATTCCATACCTATTCACTTGGGTACTAGTGCGGCTTGATGAAGACTCCATTCCCAAACACTGATTTTAGAAATAATGAATTCCTCTAAATACAACTGCACCCTTATCCAGACATTGTAAGTGATTTTAATTTGCTAACGCATTCGCACTACAGTATCACTAATACCTTGATGAGACAATTTTACATCCCAGTACAATACTATACGTGAAGCAAAACACGCCCTTATTTTTTGTCACATTTGCATGGATGACTTGAAGTTAACGTGTGCTTATTAAATTAAGTGTTTTTTATTTCATATTTTTGTCTCATTTTGTCAGATATTTTGGTAGATTTAGTATTGTTTATTAATTCCAGTATTTCTTTGATTGCATACTCTTTATGAAACCCAACTTTAAGAAGAATTTAAACCCGCGATGGTCTGTGGGCCCCACCAGGATCATCCTTTTTCATCCATTCTGTTCTTCCATTTAAAGATCATTTTATGAATTGATTCCAAAATTGAGAGGGATATAAATCTCAGGTGGACCACGCCACATGAAAACAATAGTGATTAGATATCCACCGTTAAAATCCTCCTAAGGCCCATTATACTATTGTTTTAAAACATCTAATCTGTTAATTAGGTCATACAAGCCCAGATGAAGAGAAAAAAGAAAGATCAACTTGATCCAAAATTGTTATGGCCCCCAAATACATCATGGTGGGGCCTATATAGCGTGTGGACGTTAATTACACCAAACAGTGTGATCTCGTTCAAGAATTTCCAATGAAAGCGTTTGTACCAGACGGTTTGTCCTACTTCATTACTACAAACCGTCCAACACGACCAAGCCTATTTTCCCAAACATCGACACTAAAATCTGCAATGTATAGATATACAAATTTACTCAAAACCAAACAGTGTGGTTGTTAAGGATATTCTGGGTAGAACTGAGCTATAGTGTCACGAATACCGTCTCCGTACATATTTACCATGCAAAACAATCCTATACGTGAATCCAAACAGGCCCTAAGAGATATCAAGCTCTTCCTCATGTCAGGAACGCGTCTCATCTCGGTCAAGGTATGCTCCATGCATCAAACATCTTAATGCGCACTGATCCAATACCCACAACATTACAAACATTATTATTGCTTGTAAATACATGGCCACCATCGCACTCTCTGTAACTGGTAAACCAACTCTGATGATGAGTCATGTGATATGATGCCCTAATATCTAGAATCCACTAGTCCC
The DNA here is from genome assembly GCF_029962835.1 of Magnolia sinica. Taxonomy (NCBI): domain Eukaryota; kingdom Viridiplantae; phylum Streptophyta; class Magnoliopsida; order Magnoliales; family Magnoliaceae; genus Magnolia; species Magnolia sinica. The sequence continues at coordinate 96,254,063 of NC_080578.1, forward strand.
TACGATCATCGTATAAGTGTCTGACCATGGATACTGACAACATGTTACTTTCACTCATTCTTTCACCAGACTTGGCAGCGTTGGCTTCCTTAGAAGAACCCTTTGAGTTCCCTTTATTGCCTTATAATTTGTACAATCTTTCTTCATGTGACTAGATAACCCACAGTTCCAGCATTTCAACTTTCCATTGCCCTTGCCCTTGCATTTGGATCATGATTGAGAAGATCACTGTCACACTCAGAATTTCACCCCTAGGTAACCAATGCATCAGTAGAGGCGCCCATTCCACTGTTTTTATTTCTCATTGCCTTTGTTTGAATGATTGAGATAATGATATCGACACTACAGGACGATCAATTGGTATACAACAGGTCCTGGAATGACTCATACGAAGTCGGAAGAGAATTCAGCAGGATGCATGCCCGATCCTTATCTTTAATCGTTTCCTCCACATCTAGTAATTTGTAAATCATCTTGTTAAAGTTGCTAATGTGGGCCTCAACATCACCTCCCTCTGACATATTCAGATTGAATAACCGAATTTTCGAGTATAGGTTATTTTCAAGAGATTTATTTGTATAGATGTTCTCTAAATTCGCCCATACACATGTTGCAGTTCTCTCTCTCGCGACATTGTAGAGGACCTCATCCGTTAAGCACAGTTGGATAGAGGTTATTGCTTTCTTATTCATTTTGTTCCATTCATCATTTGTCATAGATTTTGGTCGCTTATAAAGGAGTGCATCATCTAATCATTGCTGAACTAAGAGACCAGTCATCTTGACCTTCCAAAGTTCAAAATTATTTTTTCTGAAATATTTCTCAACATCAAACTTAGGATTAGATGCCACTGATATTATACTTTCGGATGCAACTTGCATCCCAACATTTAGCTTTGATACCACTTGTCGGGGGACTACGGAAGCACATATAGATGAATCAAGCAAAGTATTTCAATCCCACAATCAAGCCCAATCACAAAGACTACGAATTTAACGTGAAAAAACCCTTCTGGAAAAAACTATGGCACAAAATAATAAATATCACTATGAAAGCAGAAATTACAAGTGACAGAGAGAATACCTGATTTGAATAAGCCTCAAATCTCCCTTTACAAGCCCTTGAAAATCATGAGAACGAATTAAAAAGTACTTGGACACACCCTAATCTTGATTACACTAATATTTATTGCCTATAGGAGAATCACAATCGGAATCGGAAACAAATCCCGCGTATACGCAACTCTACATAACTTAACGCGATCGTTTGCACCTTCGATGTGACTTCGATGTTATCAAACTAAACACCAAAACGTTCCAACGATAAATCATGATTTTTTTCGATGGTATCAAGCAGGCCTTCGATGGCATTTAACATTTTTCCATGGCATTGAGCAAGACACCTAAAGTATCTAACAACAAATATGAGAAATTTTGAATTTTTACAATGGCATAGAACAACTTTCGATGGCATCGAAATTGTCATTGACAAACCTATTCATTTACATATTCAGGACATCAATCAACAACACATGACCATCGTTGGGTGCCCACATATGCAAATATTCATTCAAGTGCGTCATATGTGCATGATCCACCTCAAAGCACTACACACATCCCAATGCACCACATATGTAACATGCACAACCACGTACTCCCCGAGTAAAGCATCTACCACCTAATCTTCAGGCACCGACGTGTACACACCCTGGTCCATAGCTCAAGTGGTAGACTGAGTGAAAGATCACTCATTTCAACACTGAGGACTTGGTATCGATTCCTAATGGGGTGGCTAACACCGAGGTGTGAACTGACCGTGGGTGTACTAACAGGAAGTGGATTGGTTGGTGTACCTCACATCAACTATATAGTTGCTGTATTGCCGTTAGCAAGTTTTGTAGGTCCGATCCTGAGGATGAAAACTAAGACATATCTAACTATCAAGTAGACCACGCTGAAAAAAGCAGTGGGAGCTCGAATCGTCTACCATTGAAGCCCATTTTGGGGTCACAGAAGTTTTGTATCAATATGAAATTTGTTTTTCCTCTTCATTTAGGTCTTTGTGATCTTATGAACTGATTGGATGGAAAACAATCAAATTTGTTTTTCCTCTTCATTAAGGTCTTTGTGACCTTATGAACCGATTGGATGGTAACTAATCAAGTAGACCACATTGAAAAAAGCAGTGGGAGATTTAATGTCTGATATTGAAACCCATTTTGGGGTCATAGAAGTTTTGTATCAATATGAAATTTGTTTTTCCTCTTCATTCAGGTCACTGTGGCCTTATGAACTGATTGGATTGAAAATAAACATTATGGTGGGCCTATGAATTGTTTAACAGTGAAAATCGTCTTTGTGACCTTATGAACCGATTCGATGGAAAATAAGTGTTATGGTGGGCCCTATGAATTGTTTAATAGTGAAAATCATTATCTCCATTGCTATTTGTGGTGTGATCTAGTTGATCTTTAGATATGATTTATTTATTTATTTTTTAATAACACGCACACACACCACCACACACTCACGCCGTAGATATGATTCATTTTTTGGACAATGCTCTAAAATGATCTCTAAAAATAGATAAACGGTGTAGATATAATAAATACATCACTGTGGGCCATGTAACTTTGATCTCCTTTGAACCATTCGTGCAACTCGGAGCTCCTACAACACCTATATAGCTGCTGTACTAACAAGCTTTAAAAAAAAAAAAAAACACCAACAAGTACAAATCTATCATATGTATTATTATGCCACGTGCTATTATCAATCTTTAAGCATTCCACGTGTAATGCACATTTTAAGATGCCACGTGGTAACATGTGTCACTATTAATTTTAAAGCATCCCACATGTGCCAAAATGATAATCTTTGGCTCACCGGTGCTAGCTGTCTGTTTATCTTAGAAATTTTTTTTCAGAACTCATTCTTCACAAAATAGTATATTTGAAATTAAAGGAAGACTTTTCAATAAAAATGTTGTTGAAAAACGGTAAAGAAAAATGACAATTATTTTCCTTGAAATGATATTTATAAAAATATATTATTTTCCTAAATCTTGTACGGGCAAGCTTCAGTTGCATAACTCCGCGGCAAATTCAGCTCAGCTGTAGCACTCTAGCGGGAGGTTTGTGATGTATTTGATCGAACACATCACAACCTATTATAATCTGATACGTCACGACTATCCTTTGAATCTAGTTTATCTCCCGATGATCCAAACCGTTAACATGACCGAGCCTCCCATTGTACGGTGTAAAGTTATCTAATGAAAGTTCTCAATTGAGTTATTTCAACACTTCTATAATTTGGCTCTTTTGCATTCAAAATGAACTGTATGAATAATATTTATATATCTAAAGTTCTTAAAACATTCAACCTGAAAGAATTTTCCGAAGTAGATCATCCAAGAGGATTCCTATCAAATAAACGGTTTGGATCATTGAAAAAGACTCAATCCAATGGACAGAATCCTGATGTATCTTATTATAAAGGCTCCACTCCAATGTATCTTGAGATTCATTTTCCCGCCAAATTCCCTCTCGTTTTAAAATCCAAACCAAGAGAGAGAGAGAGGGAGAGAGGGAGAGAAATGGAAGATTCCATCTCTACCTTCTGCAAAACCCTCTCCTCTTTCTGTAATCACATCCAATCCACCTCCGACGCTCTCAAGGAATCTGTCCATCGCCGTCCCATCCCCCTCGGTGAATCTCTCTCGTTCCATCTCTCAACCATCCTCTGCTTAGATTCTTTCAGTTTTTGCCTCTGATGCTTACTTCTCTTGGATTCCATCAGATTCAGCATCATCCACCTTCATCCAATGCCTTAACCGCCGGGTCTCGTCTGCGGGCCCCGATCTCAACCTGCTTGAGTCGATGGTGCTCGGGACCGTCTCATTCGAAGAGCTTCTTGGCCACTGCAATGAGGCCTACAGGAAGAACCAGACCGATCTTGCGGAACTCGAAGATCGCTTCCAGAGCTTTGGATATGTGCCTGGTAATGATTCCAAAACCCTAATCGATCTAATCATGGTGGGAGTTTTCTGTACTTTAAGGGAGCATTAGCAATCCATGCTCTTTACATGTGGCATATGTCAAACAGCGGCCCCCTCTGTGGATGGAGCATGGATCAAAAAGCTCTGTTGAAGGATGATCCTATCCATCCAATTTGTTAGTGGTCAGCAGAAGAAAGTTGTTATTGGTCCATATTCAATGTCATGGAGTTGGATGATTAAGATTGATTGATCAATGTGAGTCGTTGTCATCATCATCATAATCATCTGAGCTTTACTCCAACTAATTGGGGTCGGCCATACATATCCCGTTCCGCCATTATACTCTGTCAAGTCTATGTTAAATTCCATCCACAATGGGCCCGTAATCTGGACGGTCTGGATTAACTTGCATACTCCAATTGGCGTCATCTGATGCATGCTCATAAATAAGTTGTCATCGGTCCAAATTCAACCGGCGGAATCAAATGATTGAGGTCGTTTGGGCAGACTGATTTTCTGGCCATGCCCAAGATTGACCATTGTGTATTGTGTGTTCTTTGATGGCCTGGGTTGCAAACCTTCCATCGACCAGTGCAAGCTCACATGAGTAGTGTAGTCCTAGGATCTCTAAATGGTTGCAAGATTTTCTTTTGGCTGTAGAAGTTGAAGTGGATGATGAAGATGGAGTTTCAGTTTTGGCGACTCCTGTTGGTATAGACTCGAAGTTTCTAAGCCCACAGGAGCCAGTTTCTCCAGCGGGGTCTCTTAGGAAGAGGCTGGAAGATGATCCTTTGTATCCTTTTTTACCTGTTCTATATTTATACTCCATTTGGGTTCCATTTGATGCATTTTCCTTTTTCTTTTAGCTTTCGAAGTTTTCTTTCAATTACACTTATTTCCTTTTTGCAATTCTGAATTAAGTGGATGGTAAATTTACAAGATGCTTTCTTTTGCAGGTGAACTAAAACTTCCAATAAAAAATAGATGATCGAACAACATACATGAGTCCCATATGGTCATGACAGTCTCTTATCACTGACAAGCTCAAACCTGACAAATATTGGATTTAACCTCTAGCATCCAAACCCAAACGACTTAGAAACAATCTATCAAACTTGTCAAAAGAGCTATATTGACTACATTGTCTTTGGTCCAAAATATAATGATCTTTATCTGATTAACCATGGCAGTTTTTTAGTTAAGAAATTTCATTTAAGAGTTTTAACCAACATACCAATCCTCGAGGTTTTTTTTGGAAATGATCTGATGTGGAATGCCCACATTGAAATTTCACTACTGTATCAGTAAATCTGAACCCCTGCCCTGAATGCAATGTGAAACAGATTGCACTTTGAGTTTAAGAAAGTATTTAATGCATCCAAGTGCTGAAAAAACCCTGTATCACTCCTTGTGGTGCAGGCGCCTGTAAGTGATCAGTCCTCTAATAATTATTTTCTAACTGGTCATAGCTATTGTTTTAATTATTGCATCTTTGTTACACCATTGCCAATGATATGGTGCCTAAATTAAAGCTTGTGGATACATCCTTTTTTTAGATATTTGTAATACAGAGTTTTCTTCTATACTTTTTGACCAATTCCATGGGGGATTTATATAGGAGCATTAAACTCGCAAAGATTAAAGAGGAAGAGGAGGGACCTAGATCATGTTAGATGCATTAAGAGTGGTAACGAGAGGGACAATGAGATAAATGGAAGGTGGAGAAGCTATTTCAGAACTTGTTAAATGGCAATTACTTTGAGAGCATAGGGATAAAAGGAACCATAAACTCAAATGATGTTCGAGATCATAGATACTTTCTTAGGATTAGGATATCTAAACTGATAGTATCTTTGAGATAGATGAAAACAGGAAAGGCCAATATGTGTTTGGAAGTGTATGGGAGATAATGGGTTATTCTGGGTGACAAAGTTGTTCAACAAGAATGTAACATTCAAGACAATGCAAAACAAGTGGAGAATAATAGAGAGTCTTGTGGTTCGATAAATGAGAGAGATCTCTTAGCAAAACTACTTGTGCTTCCAATGCCTACTTGATCTTGCACTTGCATTTTTGGGATGGCCCCCTTTGTGCATCCCTGCGCTGCATGGGTTTGCTACGACTAAATGTTTAAGTGTTGCAATCTTGTCTCTTTCTTGACATTCCAAAGATTTGATGATTCCGTGTGTTTACAAGATCTCGGGCTGTCTGATGTTTGTCTCGCCACTTTAGCTTCCGAAGGTTTGTAAAGTTCTCTTTCCCATGGTTAGGCTTGTTGATTTTTATACAAGACAAGCCCATCTATCAATTTCCTATTGCTTAGTTTACTATTGATAGATGAACCACTCACAACATATTGTATTTGATGTCATTGGTTTTTCAAATTATAACCTTAACTGAAGAATGCCTTTTAATTATCTTGTTTGCGATTGATTATCTGAGAATAATTAACGATATGCAGAATTTCCATTGGTTTCATGGCCGTTTCATCAAAATAATCATCAACCTGATGCACTTCTTTGTTTCAATTATGTTCCAATTGGCTAAATATATTCAGAGTTACTTTAAAAAATTAGGTATCATAAGGTGCATAGTGCATGAAATTACCATGACTTCTTTTCTTTTGGAATTACTTGTACAGTGCAAGTACACAAATTTTGTTCGCTGCCTTTTTCCTTGTCAACCTTTTTTCATGTTATATGTCTTTGCGTTCACGTGTGCGAGCAGGTCTCAAGTCCAACCGGTTGGACCACAAGTTATAGTCCACCCAATCAAATACTTCCATCCTGTTGAGTGCATGCCTAATTCAACACATCCAATAGCTTAACCCCACCATGAGGATCACCTAATGCAAAAGGCAGCCCTATCCACTCATTAAGTGGGCCATACCATAGAAAGCAATGTCTAGCCATCGATAAATATAAAAATACAAGTGTAGCCTACTCAGTGAGTTTCTATGGATGATTTTTGAATTAGGTGATCCTTGTGGTTGGGCAAGCTATTGGATGGGTAGGATGTCACATGACCTTAACAGGCTGGAAGTTATCTGCTGGGTGGACCATAACTTATGGTCCAACCGGTTGGATTTGAGACCTCTCTCTTTGACAATTCTTTGGAATTCTTTGCTTGATTATCTACCATTGTCTAGGGAGTCAATGTTTCTCCTTGATCATGGAGGTTCAGTTCACTTAACAAACGCTTTAAGACCTTGCATTTGATGTATTATAGCACATAAGAGAACTGGAACTACACATATATATTTTCCATTAACCCCGTGCAATGGTTTTTAATGTTTATTTTTGCCATTCTACATGCTCATGTGGGCATCCTTTGATGAGGTCATATGGATACATACTATTCTATAATCTTCAAGGAGTCAAAACATGGGCTATCTGTAATGTTTGTAACTGTGTCCCCTAGGAGAAGTTCAGAGCATGAGATACATTGCAGTTGCCACTTTACACAAGTGAAACTTCAATAACTCCGCTCACATTATTTTTATGATAATAAATTCAGGAATTCGTTATGACTTAATTTTAGCTACTGTTTATGACCATTACCTTTTTGCAGCTGATGATGAACTTGCAAGTCCAAAGATGTTGTCACAAAATCCAACAAGGCAAGCTTCAATAGTTTCTGTAGTGACTTTGTTCTGCCCCTATTTGTGATTGCTTGATCATGTTCATAGGAAGGAACAAGAAAATCCTCACTTCATCGTCTGTGAGTTTGTTCAATTCTTTTAGTTATGACAATGACCAACCATCTGAAAAGAAAGTCAGCAATGGACCTCTCATGAAGGACTCGGGCACCATAGGAGAGAAAAATATCTATCCTCTTAATTCTGCAGGTAATACTTTGGATTGCTCTACCAACACTTTAGTTTGATTCTCTACTTATAAAGATCTGACATGCAATCTATGTTTATATTTAATATTTATAATGAAATGTAGGCCAATTGGGAGATGTTCCTAATTCAATTGGAAGTGTTGCTAAAACTATAATAAAGATTACCAAGGATGACTATGATGAACTTCCTTCCTATATGAAGAGCCTAGCATCATGGGAGGTATGGACTCTTTTCTTCCTTGCATTTGGTTCCATTCATTGGTTCGAATGTTGAAGGCAGATAAGTTTAACTCTTATGCCAGAAAGTACATTTTTCTTTTGAAGCTATGTATAATGTAAACCTGCCTTATGATGGGATCATTTCTTTCTTTTTAACATGGGTGTAATCAGACTCATACCTAAATGAGTATCTATATACTCATTAGATTTTCTCATTATCCCATAATCCATTGCGCATGCTATGTCAAATCAAATTGATGAACTTCACATGGTGCTTGTAACAAGTGCATTGGCTTGATTCTTGATAAATTCAAAAACCAAAAAGGTCAAGTAGCTGCATGCATTATCAACGTTAAAAAACGTAGCTGCATCCATTATCAATTAGCTTGTAATAGTGGAGTTTGGCTTCTTCTCTAAAATGTGAGTACAACTCATAATGAGAGTCACGAGCCCAACCTGGAGGTACCTAGCTCTCTTTTCATGTTATAGCTTTTAGGCAACGGACTCGGTTGGTCTCTCTCTCTCTCTCTCTCTCTCTCTCTCTCTTTTAGTGTAAAGAAATTTTCATTAAAGTAGAAGAAACAATGTTTCTGAACAACAAAAAAGGGTGGGAAACTCGGCTACTGCTAAAAAGCAAATGGGATCATTGACTCCTAGTTCCAAAGCAGCAAAAGAAATGTCTAGCAAGCTAAATAAGGATCCAATGTCAGATCATACATCTGTAATAACCCCTGGCATGATACCTACATCCTTGGCCCAATTAAGAACTGATGCGGACATCAGTGGTGCACTCTTTGGAGTGTACCAGAGGAGGAGGCATCGCTAACAGAGTACTGGAACGGAAGAGTTGATGTGGATGGACACTGGGTCCATTAGACCTATTTTCTGATGCGCCTGCAGGAGCGGCATGACCGCACCCTAACCATAGATCCATGGGTTGGATTTCACACCCTACCACACAGGTGTTTTAGTTTTAGGCGTTTTTGTTCTCTCTTTTTTTTTTCTTTTTTTTTTTTTTTTTTTTTTTTTGTGTTTCAGGGGCTTTATTGCATTTTCTTTAATTTTTCATCTTTTTTATTATTTTTCTTGTTTTTAGGGGCTTTAGTGTACTTTTACTTTTTCCATAGCTTATATATATGTTGTGAGAAACCTTATTTTCATTATTATTGAATGAATAAAGATTCGTACTTTTTCTTCCTCTATTCAAGAGATTAGACTGTAGGGTTGTTCACGAGTTAAGCTAGCTCGACTCGGCTCAAGTCAGCTCGGATTGACTCTGCTTGAATGGCCGATTCGGGCTGAGTCAAGGTAATTTTTTGAAGCTCGAGTTGAGTTCAAGTTGAGTTCGACCAGGGGGCATTTCAACTCGACTCGACTCGAAGCTCGAACTCGAGCTCTACTTGGCTCGTTTAATAAATATATTAAAGTTGTGGGGAATGCGGAGAAAGTTGAAGTGGGATCTCTTTGCTTTCACCCCAACAGTGAAGAGTTTGATGTTAGTGTTGACGATCTCTTGAATCCAAAATGGTATATTGTATGGAGCACTCACATGAATAGACATATCCTTCCTGAATATGTTGTGAGCTACGAGTCCACAGGGCATCTGCAAGGTAACGGAAACTGCGCTTTTGTCTGAGCAGCAACGATATAGGTGGGTCCCACTTTTTTGTGGTCCCAGGTCTGTTCAAAATCCTATCCATTGGAAAGTATGACCTTGATGATGGGTAATTTAGAACATACAATTGAGGATGCTTTTGACCCATGGTTCTTCTATCATAGGGCGCACACAAATGGATTTTCTAGACTGCTGAAAGATGGACTACACCCTGTTTCGGTTGTCGCACCAAACCAAAAATGAATTTCGCTTGGTGGAGCGTCATGTAAAATGCCTCTTTAATTTTTTTTAATTTTATTTAGCTTATCTTCTAAATCAATGGAGGAGGATCAAGAACAGAATCCATTACTCTCTCAGCCAACAAGCTCGAGCTTGACTCGAACCACTAGCTCGACTCAAACTCGACTCGACAGCTTTGACAAACAAGCCAAGCTTCAATGTTGAGCTCGAGGCCGAGCTCGAGCTCGAGCTCGAACTCGAGTATAGCATGGACAAGCCAAGCCGAGCTTGGCTCACCTTGACTCGACTCGGCTCGATGCCCACTCCTAGATTAGAGTTTCAGGTTTGGCCCTTGGGTGTTGAGGATTCTATTCTGATTTCAGGTTTCCTTCTTTCTCGATCTTCGAGGTGCAAGAAAATGTAAGAATCATCCTCCTTTTCTCTTGACGACAAAAGGACCCGTACTTTCTTTATCTCGAACCCTTCATTCTTCACCCATTTCGTTTCTCTTTGGATACCCCCTTTTTAGTTTGAATGGAAAAGATGCATGGTTAGTCAGTAGAATCAGATCCAAACTTGACCGTGGATTGACTTATGCTAGATTTGGGATATCCTCATATCCCTAGGTCCTCCCTTTTTACTGTTTATACGATTTTATGTTAAGGTGCATGATCCTGACGGGATGACCTCATCTTTGTGTTGAAATTTACCTAATCCCTTTTATTGGAAAGGGTTAGTTGATTTATGTATTTACTTGAACATTCTTTAACCTGATTATACATGCATCTAGGATTAGGTCATCACATGTCCCTGCATTAAATTTGGTATCAAAGCCCAGTTTTAGCGTATGACAGTTTATTGTCAATCCGTCTTTATAGTGAAAATTTTCTAAAGAAACCCTTGACTGACTCTACGTAGGGAACATATTTTGTTGAGTTTAGTCAGCCATTTTTTCTGGGTTTTGTTGAGTCCCCATATAGATCTAGGCCATATATGATAGTTGTATTACATTGGCATTATCGTTTTTACCCTTTCTCGCACATAGATCTAGGACCATTCACTCGTCATTCCTGGTGTATGCCTACGCGCACTGGTCGTGGGTTTGATCTCCATTACACCATGGACTCCGATCAATTTGTCAAAGCTATGAAGAGCCTAACTAAGAGAATGGATCAATAATTTCGAACCTTGAGGGATGATAACGCGCAGCAGTTTGCGCATCAGGATGGTAGGTTCACACGTTTAGAGGAGAGTTGTGCGTCTAGAGGTTGGTATTCCAACCGCCATTGTAGGTGGAGCCTAAGCGGCCCCCGACACTGGGGTTGTCGATCAGTCCCAAGTTGTGGGCCCTGATTCGCTTAGGGATGGTTTGGGCATATGCCAGGCCTGTGGGCCTGGCAACAGACACGATGGAGTGTATCCATTACCACCCACACACAATTGTGATCCTATTCTTCTTACCCAATGGTTCGTGTATTTACTTGAACATTCTTTAACCTAATTATACATGCATCTAGGATTAAGTCATCACATGTCCCTGCATCAAGAACTGTCATGTTATCTACTACTATTTTGGAGGGGAGATGCATAAACTTGGACTTTGCAATCCTAAGAGATTCCCTTAATGCCAATGTAGCCAAATGAGTTGTGCAGATTGCCAGGGCAGGATCTAAGAAAGCCACCATAGTGGTACCCTTGGAATCCGACAACAAACCCCCGATCCTAGACTTACCTGCTTGCTTGTTCCAAAAACCTTTGACTATGGTACGAATCATTTTGAATTGGGCGATTATTGTATCGAACGGTACAATAATCGTATAATTGCATAAATGGGCCCAAAATTACACTCTCTCACATATTTATATTTTACTTTTATTATTTATCCTTTTGCTTATAAAACATGAAAGAGGCCCTTCCCTATGCTTACACATTTTTTTCTTTTTACCCAATTTTTCTTCCTTTTTAACCCCTTCTACAGTTTTACCATTTTACACATGAGATGTATATTGTATGCATGTTCTCAATTGATAATATCATGATATGCGATAACTTTTCATGGTGTAGATTGATGGGAAATGGATTGCTGATGAGTTTTTAATTATTATTATTATTATTTTTTGTATTGTTTCCGATGTTTTCAATTGTTTTAAGGAATAAAAGACTTACAATTTGTGATATGATTTGTGATTCGATAGGATTCAACCCCTGTTATGATATGCAATAGATAATGACCTTGACAACATTGTGTGCATGTCATGTTTAACTGACAGGCTGCCATTACCCCGTCAGGCAATTTCTTATTATGCTATCTTGGTTGGGACTTAAAATATTGACTTTGCCATAGGTCTAACATGTCAATGGGAAGTGAAATGAATGTAAATTGTGCATTTGCTATCCAGAGAGTGTGGGGCAGGGCATCCTTGTCTAGAATAGTATCATCGTGAAACAGCTTAAGCCTTGGTGCTAATTCTCAAGTGCACTTAGAACTGGAAGGTCAGGTGTTGTTCATGTGACATGAGGCTGGCAATGAGGCACAGCGCTTGAAGCCAAGAACTGGTTCAATATAGTTGACTCAAAGCCACTTTGGTGGTATTGCATGAAAGTTAGGAGCCACTTGCGCCACTCTCTCTTGAGAGAGGTTGCTTATTGGATGTTGTTAAGCATTGGAGTCCTTGGACTCCATTCTCACCTTGTCTCAGTGCTTAGAGCAGTGAGAAGGGGGCAAAGAGCTTGTTCTCAAATTGTAGTCCTTGGACAAAGAGAGGAGTAGCACAAGTGTTTGAAATGAAGATCCAAAGGAGTGTTCTTATAGCTGAGGGGGAGTGGTTTCCTGCTCACAGATGATTATTTCCCACTGAAAAAAGGTTATGGACACCTGTTAGTTGCTATTGGACAAGTGTCGCAAATTTCTGTTGAACGAAAGTCCAAAATGCCGAGTGACTTGTCACCTCGAGCCAAGTGATAGACAGGCTTCACATCTCAGTGTGCGTGCGCCTCACACCATCCTGTAAGAATGAGTGCAAGCTGGTTTCTTGCTAGTGTGTTTTTTTCATCTTGTGCATATGAGGAGATGGTCTCGCACCAACACTCAATAATGTGCGCAAAGTGGACTTGAGTGTTGTGCTTGCAAAGGATGTCTTCACATAAATGCTTGGAGGTTTGCGCTAGCTGAAGAAACAAAATTGTGGCTTACCACGTTAATGGTCTCACGCGAGTAGGCTTTTTTTGGTGTTGCACACCTTGAGTACTGCATGGTGGTTTTCAACATCAACAAGCACGAATGTTAATCATGTCCAGCTTGTCACATGTTGAGCAGTTGATGACGATTGATGCCTGGTCAAAAAGTCAGCAAGCTAATCTTCTAATTTTTCTGATAGTACATGCAAGCTACTTGAGACGACACATTTTCATAAAGGAAATGATAGTTGACTTTGATATGTTAGTATGCTCATGGTAAATTAGATTGGAAGAAATGTGAATAGTGGCCAAATTATCACAATGAAGCGTAGAGGAGACATGAATGCTCAGCTCAGTTAATAATGACTTCAATATAAAAGTACATTGACAAAATGAGGTGTGGCCCGATACTCATCCTTGGGACTAGAATGGGCCACAACAGGTTACTTTTTACTTTTCCACATAACTAGATTTCTGCCTTTTTTTTTTTTTTTTTTTGTTAGCTTGTTAGTACACATCACTGTCAGTTGACACTTCACTGTTAGCCACCCCCACTAGGGATCGATACCAAGACCTCAGTGTTGAAACGAGGTATCTTTCACTCAGTCTACCACATAACTAGATTTCCACCTACCAAAGTACAATAACATGCAGTTGACCATCTATTAACCAAATCTTAATTTGTATATGCATCAACTTGAGTATGGCAATGCTTGGAGGAGAAAATTCCTCTCTCCTACATGTATGCTTTTCAAAGTTTCCCATGGAGAAACACATTTTTTTTTTTGGTTCCATCTAGGTGATGCAAGGGTATCAAAGATCCCCATGGGTGGCTCGAGTACATGGTGTGGGAATGACTACACGGTTCTCTACTTTAATACATGATATGTTAGGGGTAGGATCATGTTGGTTGCTCTAATACACGCACTGGGTATATGTAATACAATCTTTAGGTGAATCAATGTTGTAGTTTATATATGAAGAATGTATGTTATCATTGTAGATCTTGCATGCATAGTATTATTGAAATAAATCAAAGTATAAATCTCATCATTGTGAATCCTATTCTGCTGCTCCTAAAAAGTAGGGGCGGCAATGGTTTGGGTCGAACCAGGCTAGGGAATAGGCACATGCCAAGCTTGACACTTAAGACCCAAGGCCTGAGCTTGGCCTCAACCTTGCCTGGGCTAGCATACTGGCCCAAGCAATCTATCCATTGAATCAACCGGGCCACATATGCCCAAAGAATTGACCTTTTAGAGGAATGAAACCAACATTCTACATTAAAGAAAAAAACAGAAATTTAACTGTTGGGAGGTTATGCCATCACATACATAGATGGGATAATTGCATAACTATGCCTTATGCCGTCACATACTTCTCTGTGCGACTGCATAATCCCCAAAGGCATAATAGCTGCATATGCAATGGCATAATCACCTACGTGATCGCATATGACAACATTGGGCACATGTCCAACCCATCTATTAATCAATCTTCGAAACCAGGTCACTGACTCCTATCAGGCTGGGACCAAGACCTCATGGGCCAGCTCAGGCAATTACCATCCCTAAGTAGAATCATTTTTTTTTCTTCACATAATCCCATGCACTTGACGCGCGTGCAACTCAGCACTCTGGGGAGTCGAGTTATCTCAGGATTCCATCATGTGAACTACGTAAGAAGAGTTTGTACAGTTTCTCTCTCTCTCTCTCTCTCTCTCTTGTTTCTTTGAAGGACTTGATAAATCCTTGGCTGCACTGCAGTAATGTTCATGAGCTTGTACCAGATACATTGGGTTTTACTGTTTTAAATTGGTGAAGGTGATATATCTGTCCAACCATTAAACTCAACATGGTAGGAGAAGGATCTTTTTTTTTTTTTTTTACTTGCTTTTGTGCTGATCCTGAATTTACATATGCCTCTATATAGGATTTGCAAGCAATTGTTGTAAAGATGAACTCAGTCCTCTGCAAGAGAGAGAAACCAATTGGGGGCAACTCATTCAACCCAGACGAAATTGCGTCACTGGAATTGGGTATGTTCCCCTCATGAGTAGTGTTTTTCTTTCCTTTTTGTTCTGCCTTTTTTTTTTTCCCTGCAGGGATACTGAGTCTGAACTGAGTGCCTACATTAGTCTAGTGAGATTGGTCCAGGGCGATAGTGTCAAGTCATTTACAGTGGACCCCCTGAATAATTTGGACATTTGGATGCTGGGCCCACCCCACTGTGGATTGCTCTAGGCCTCACCCTGGTCATGTGATCATCGTAGCCATCAGTCTGATTGTCAATTCTGCAGGCTCTTCATCATCTGGCCAGGATTGTCCAATTAGGGTATTTTTGGGCACAGTACAATCATGGAGGGATCTGTCGGGCGGTCCCAGTGTACGCCCAAGGCGTGGCCCACTATCTAGTACAAAGGGCTTAACACTGGATCATTGCCCCATTGACCTGTTTCGTTTTTCAAACTAGAGAGAAGTTGATTGTCTGTGCCCGATGCCACTCAGTTCGTCAGGTCCTCTCGAAGACTCCGCCTGGTTTTCAATAATTAAATGAAAAATATTTTTAGTAATAAATATTGTAGTTGTTTTAAAGGGAATTTAGATAAAAAACTAAATTAATATGGAATTTACATTCTAATTCCTTTTTAGAAAGCTTTTCAAAAAGCTACCTCATTAATGGATAATATTATAATTCCACTGCCTTCCATTACATTGGATGGGGGTGCGAGCAAATGGGTCGGATGCCTGGGTGGGCTTTATGCTGATATTTATATAAAATTTACCTTGACCACTAGGTGTGTCACCTCATGTTAGGCCAATAGCCCAAAAATCACCCCCATTAGTAATTCGGGTGGACCGCATGATCGAAAACAGTGTACAGGATGACGACAGCCCTCCAAACTTAGTAGTATAGCCCACCTGAATCATGAATATGTCTGATTTTTAAGCCCTAGCCCTAAATTTTGGTGTGGTATCTTGGAGTGGATTTTGTATGATCATCATGGTGGGCCCTGTAATTATCAAGGTGGATGACTCTCTCCCAACACCCCCCCCTAAGATAGGCTTACTCATCTAATGGTCAGAGTGGATTTTGCATACAGGTTACGGTGGGCCTGTCAAAAATCAAGTCTAGGTCCCTCCAACTGTAGTGAGAGTCTCCAATTGTACTTAAAAGGGCTATTTTTTCTTTTTAAAAAAAAGAGAGAAGAAGAATGGGATGCCCTCTTGATTTTGATGGGGCTCATCATGATGTTTATGTAAGATTCACTCGCACCATTAGATATTTAGTCCTACATTAAATCCACAGACAAAAAAAAAGGAGAAAAAAAAGAAAGAAAAGAAACCGTGATTCTAGTAAGCCACATCAAAGGAAACAGTCTTGTTATTTGAAATCCACTCCAACCATTAGATTCCAAAATTTAGGCCCATGCCACAAAAATGTTGTTGGAAGATGTCTTAAATCTTCCGCGTTGCTCGACCAGTCGAGGGACTGATTCAACTAGTCGAAGGCCCCTTCGACTGGTCGAAGACAGTTCGACTCGAAGTCTAGCAACAATGTATTTGGGATTTCCGGGATGCTCGACTAGTCAAGGGATAGGCTCAATCAGTCGAAGCCCAGGCTCGACTAGTTGAGGGTTACACAGAGGGTGCACAGTTTATGCGCAGACTGCGTAAATTTGAGGCGGTTTTTTACGGAGGTGCGTAAGTGGGGTTTCCCCATTTATAAATAGGAGACTCTAGGGCCATTCTCAGGCATGCTAAGGTTTTCTAAAGGTATTCCAAGGGTTATCAAAGGTTGTAGCAAGGGTGAGATTTGAGGTTGTTCGAATCGGGTAAGTCCTTTCTCTTTATAATTTTTATTTTCATAGTGAATATCTGTCGCTTTGTGCCGTGGTTTTTTCCCGAAAGGGTTTTCCACGTTAAATCTTTGTGTTCTCTTGTGTTTGCTTGGTGCTCTTGGATTGCTATCCTAGATCCACATCTGTGTAATTCCACAACACAAATCCCAACAAGTGGTATCAGAGTAATTGTTAGGGCACAAATCTGAATATGAGGGATAAACAATAATGGTAAGCACTAAGTATGATATTGAGAAGTACTCGGGGAAAAATAATTTTGAGTTATGGAAGATCAAGATGATCAGTTCTTTAATCAAGCAAGGTGAAGATGGTGCTCTTGAGGAGCGAAAGTCTACTATAACTGATGATAATTAAAATACTCTTTATAGGAAGGCTTTATCATCGATCCGTTTATGTCTCACGGATGAGGTTCTCTACAATGTCATGAGGGAGAAAATTGCAGCTAAGTTATGGGAAAAGTTAGAGGATGTCTATGCGAAAAAAATCCTCTGAAATTGGTTTGTAAATTGATGGATATGTAGGAAGTGATGAAAGATGAAGAACAAGCATGTATGTTGCAAATTGCTGGATATGGAGGAAGTGATGAAAGATGATGAACAAGCATGTATGTTGCTGAATTCTCTTCCAGCATTGTATGAGTCATTCAAGGACACAATGTGCACCACGAATAAAACCTTGAGTGTCGATACTGTTATCTTAGCCCTTCAAGGGAAGGCCATGAGAAAGCTAAACGATGACATGAGGACATCTTCTGATGCATTGTTTACGAGGGGTAGAAATTCTGAGCAAGATACGAAGTCTTCGAGGTCAAGTTCCAAATCCAAGGGGGGCAAGGGCAAAGAAAGGTTAAAGTGCTAGAATTGTGGGATGGAAGGACATGTGAAGAAGGATCGTGAAAATCCTAAATCGAAGAGAGAAGACTCTGAGGCTTTATACAGAGAGGCCAACGCTGCCACATTAGATGGATTGAGTAGATGTGATGGTGATGTTTTGTCTGTGTCTACGATCAGACGGCCATACGATGATCGTAGGGGCGAGTGAATTCTAGACACATGGGCATCCTTTCACATGACTCCTCATCAGAGTTGGTTCACCAGCTACAGGGAGTGCGTGGTGGACAAGTATTTATGGGTAATGATAGTGCCTGTAATGTTGTGGCTGTTGGTACGGTGCGTATCAAGATGTTTGATGGGACAAAGCGTACCCTGACTGGGGTGAGGCATGTTCCTGACATGAAAAAGAATTGAATTTATCTTGGTGTACTTGAGGCAATGGGCTGCAAGTTCACATGTATTGATGGTGCTCTTAAAGTATCTAAGGGGGCACGGGTAATCATGAAAGCGCAACGACTCGACAATCTTTACAGGTTGATGGGGAGCACTTTAAAAGGTGGAGCCATAGTGGCTCTAGTGGATTCCACCTCTGTACGTGTGTGGCATGCTGGGCATGACCATATGAGCAGGCAGAGCATGAAGGCTGAGATGCGTGGACAGAGATACAGATCAAGTAGAGTAGCCACTTGTGAGAAGAATCACACAACATAATCGCAGGATATCGACGAGGTACATGGACGACTCCAACATCACATATGCTTTCGTTAAAGATGAGGAGGATCCGTCTACTATTCAGATAGCTCTAGGTGAGTCTGATGCTGGAAAGTGGAAGGTGATTATGGGCGATGTGATGGACTCGTTATACCAGATCGACACATGGGAGCTAGTGGAGCTTCCAGTGGGCTGGAAAGCGGTTGGATGTAGGTGGATATTCAAGATGATAAAACATAGATACAGAGCGAGGCTGGTAGCGAAGGGTTATGCTCAGAGAGAAGGGATCGACTTCTCAAAGATATTTGCAATGACGGTATGACAGGTGTCTATTAGATCCGTATTGGCACTGGTTGCCCAATGTGATCTTGAGTTGGAACGGAAGGATGTGGAGATAACACTTCTGCATGAGAAATTGGAAGAGCTATTCTACATGAAGCAACTAGATCGGTTCAAAGTTCAAAGGGGCTGAGAGAAAGGTTTGTAAGAGGTCGTTGTACGACTTGTTGCCTAGGCAGTGGTTTATAATTTGATTCCTTCATGGTGAGTCAGGAATTGTATGTTGATGACATGTAGACCGCCAATCACGACATGTCTAAAATCAATGTACCAAAGACTTGGTTAAGTGTGACATTCAGGATGAAGGATTGGGGGGGTGCAAAGATGGTTCTCGCCATTGAGACCGAAAGAGGAGTAGGTTTTGGTAATCATATATAGAATACCTTGTGTAGGTATTGATCAAGAATGTGATGGATCAGGCAAAGCCGAAGAGCGTTCCCTATGCGTTTCTCCTCAAGTTTTCCTCAGGACATGTCCCAAAACAGATGAGGAAAAACAGGATGTCTCATAGGCCTTATTTGAATGCGGTTGATAGTGTATGCTATGTTTTGTATTAGACCGGTTATTTCACAGGCAATCGGTGTTGTGAGCAAATACCCCGTCAAGCAATATTGGGTAGCGGTAAGATGGTACGAAGGACTGTCTTATCTTTTGAGAAGATAGGGACAAAGTTGGTTGGGTATACAGATTCAGATTATGCAGGCAGTGTGGATTCTAGAAGGTCGACTTCAGGTTACTCGTTTATACTATCGGGTGGAACAATTAGTTGGATGTCCATGTTATCCGACAGGTGCTTGAGGAAGGAGGTGTAACACTGGAGAAGATTCACACCAACGTAAATCTGGAAGACATGATCACCAAGGTCATTCTTGCAGAGAAGTTCAAGTTTTATGCAACTTCTCTGGGCTTGGCGATGACGTAAAAGGAGGACGGAGTGTGTACAAGAAGCTACGATGTGATGCAGAGATAAGAGAAGAGGTCAAGAAGTTATACGGTTGAATATTGAAGACATAGTGAAGATTGTTGTTGGAAGATGTCTTAAATCTTCCGTGTTGCTCGACCAGTCGAGGGATTGGCTCGACTAGTCAAAGGTCCATTCGACTGGTCGAAGACAGTTTGACTCGAAGTCCAGCAACGATGTATTTGGAATTTCCGGGATGCTCGACTAGTTGAGGGATAGGCTCGATCAATTGAAGGGGTCCTTCGACCAGTCGAAGCCCAGGCTCAACTAGTCGAGGGTTATGTAGACGGTGCGCGGTTTATGCGCGGACTGCGTAAATTTGACGCGGTTTTTTAAGGAGGTGCGTAAGTGAAGTTTCCCCATGTATAAATAGGAGTCCCTAGGGCCATTTTCAGGCATGTTAAGGTATTCCAAGGGTTTCTAAAAAGGGTTCTAAGGTTATCAAAGAGTATAACAAGGGTGAGATTCGAGGTTGTTCGAATCGGGTAAGTCATTTCTCTTTGTAATTTCTATTTTCATGATGAAGATCTGTCGCTTTGTGCCGTGATTTTTTCCTGAAAGGGTTTTCCGCGTTAAATCTTTGTGTTCTCTTATGTTTGCTTGGTGCTCTCGGATTGCTATCCTAAATACATATCTGTGTGATTCCGCAGCACAAATCCCAACAAAAAATCACAGCCATCTATGATTCAAATGGACCACACTAAAGGAAATAGTTTGGAAGATGTGTGTTACCTTATATACTGAGTTTCCAATCATGTTGTCCACCTGAATCACATATGGAGTTGATTTTTGGGCCCTTGCCTAACATGGCATGATGCACTTATGGTCAGGTTGGATTTTACATAAATATCAATTGGGCCTATTTGCTTGGATGACGGGACAAAGTGGTGGAACCATAATTATGTGGATTATTGAGTTACTCGTTTGATAAACTTTTTAAAAGAGCCACCGGAATGTAAATTGTAGGTTATTTTATTATTATTATTATTATTTTCTATTTTAAATCATGATATATAAATAGCGGAATGGAGCTCTTCCGTTGTAAAGCTGCAGAGTCGTAATTTGCCTTTTTTGGGCTTTAGTTGATACGCCTTCTCGGTGAATTAGCTTCCCCTTTTCCTTGCTGTAATGTTTCTCCTTTTTCTAATGAAGTCATCGTTACTTCTCATAAAAAAAAATAACGGTACTAGGTACCACCCCCGTTAGCTTACTGTGGTACTCGCTAGATGCGGGCCCGCTTGGTGTGTGAACACCATCCAACCCGTTCCAAAGTGGCCGCAGTTATCATCTGCACCGTCAGTCTGTTGACCCTCAAAGTGGATGGACCATACCCCAAAAATTATCCGGGAGTGGAAGAACCCAGCCACTAGGCTTGGGACCTTTTCTGGGTTGAGTGTGCTTGGAAGCTCTGTCTTTCAACCGCCTATTTTCGGGTCACTGATTTAAAGACTGGGAGCGGTCTTTATTTGGGGCATGATTCATTCGGAGTGAGGCCCAACCGAGCAATGGTCTGGACCAAATCATATGGGCTCCACTCCACTTGCAGATAATGAAGATTCAAATACCCTGTCAGATCATTCCTCCAAAACCTCCGGTGTGACATCCTAATTTTTTGCTTCTTTTTTTACTTTTTTTTAGTTATTATTTCTTAATGGAGGGCGTGGAGAATGACACGTGTCCTTTGTGGCAGGGCCGAAGGGCAGGTCTTATTTGCTGATGCTCTTGCGAATGAATCGGTTGGTTGTCGAGACCGTTGAAGGCTCCATCTCCTATCGTGTTACTGATGACACGTGTAAGTGACGCATACGTGCATCACCAGTTCTGCTCATCAGGTGATCCCAACACTTAAAAAAAACGATATTTACATCATATGAGACCTACAGGATCTTCGGGTGGGCCGCACGCAAAAAAACGAAAATTAACTGAAGGCTACACGTGTGACTCGCCTGGGATCATACACGTCCAATTCTATATGGCATAGAATCTACATTGAAGATTGTGTATATTAAGTTTGTGTTGTATATTTGAATGACTCTAGTATTTCAAATGCCAGGCATTGAATATCCCGATAATATTATCACTGGTAGATATGATTTCTCATATATATATATATATATATATATAGAGTCATGCTCCCCTGTGCACCTATGCACATGTGCACCTTTGCACACGTGTCATGGGTGTCTAATCTGAACGGTCCATGTGATGCGGAATTCCATGAAACCCCATGTGACAAAGTTTCACCCTGATCTAAAATTCTGTTGGGCCATGGCAAAGAGAAAAGCAAATCAAGGGAGGAAAATGTTTTCATTTTTCATGGGCCATCAAAGTTTTAGATCAAAGTAAAACTTGGGCCTGGGGGGTTTCCCAAGGTGCTGCTTCACATGAACGGTTCAGATTTTGGATCCACATCACGTAGGATGGGTTCTCAAAAAAGTTGGTACGTAGTACGTACGAACTGGTTCGCAGGTGAGCGTTTCCGTGTATATATATATAGGTCGAGTCATGTCTTGGCGTGTGCTGTTGGATGATAACATTCATTTTAGATGGAAATCTCCGCTGTATATTTTGAAAATTTATCATCCAATGGTTTAGACTACAACACAATTTGACCTTATATTATGGTTCCATGCGCTGGACCTTATAGTACCACTTCCCTATATATATATATATATATATATATATATATATATATATATATATATATATATATATATATATATATATATATATATTACACATGTTATGACTTTTAGAAACGGTAATGTTTGCGTTTTGGTTGGCTTACAGAATGGAAAATACAAGTGTTGTTGTGTTGTTATTCTTTTAGGTGTTTGTTTTTTCAATTAGCATAAAGGAAGGTAAATAATTAATAATTACTTTTGAAGGATATGTGTTTGAAAGGAAAGTAACTATGTAATTATGTCTTGAAAACAATGTTCGGAAACATTAAATCAAGAGGATTTAAAGTCAATGAGTCCTATAATAATGAATGTGTGATCCAAACTGGCTATCTAATTTACCATCTCATTTTAGGGCATGAGCCAAAAATAAGACATTAAATGTTTTTCTTTTTCCAACGTACACACCCATTCATCTCCTTTATCAGCTTATTTTAGGAGATGAGCCCAAAATTGAAACCTTATTTGGCCCACAATAATGTTTATTTGTCATCCAACCTGTTTATAAGGTTACATATATTTGGATGAAGGGAAAACATAAATATCAGCTTAATCCAAAACTTCTATGGCCCTGCAACGTTTTCACCGACAGGTGTTCAGTTTCTTTGCTGTGGTCCACTTGAGCTGATCTCATACCCTAAAAGTAGGGCTGTCAACAGGTCGGGCCTGGGTAAGTGTCAGCCCGGAACTGTATTAGGGCCGGGCCATCATGCTGACCTATTCAAATTCTAAAATTTCAGGCCCCAGCCCGGCCCATTGACACCCCTATCTAAAAGGAGCCAGAAGACATACATCACGGTGGTCCCAGAGTCTTCACACCCGACACGGATTGCCCCCTCACTACACAGGGCCCACACGAAGCACTTAAAGAGTAAGCCTATCTACAACTTTTTAGCATAAAAGTAGGACATGGGAGAATCAGATAAATGGGGAATTGAGTGGACATTAGGATAATTCCACCGTATGTTGGGAAATCTAGATTGCCACTACTAAAGTAGGTAATCCAATGACCAATGGAAATTCAAATAGACATCTAGGCACCTCCCAAACAGACGTAGGAATGATTAAGACGGTGGAATTTTCAATTGTTAAACATTTTGAAAATCTTGCGATAAATAATCGTGAAAAACTAAGGAAACGATAATGATGCGACAATATCAGGATATTTTCAATTCATTAATAAATTATTATTTTTTTATTAATTATTTTTCAGCGAGAGTTTCCCAAACTAAACCTCAATATTTGAAAATATTCCAAGCAAATCCGGTACGCTTGAAAATTTTGAGAATACGATTTGTCACCGTGGTGTTGTCTCCGTTTCTTTCTTGAAGCTCGCCGGATAGTTGTGAAGATGGGCTGAGCTGTGCTTGGTGGAAGCTTATTCAAGCCCAATTCATGAACTCATTACATGGGCGAGGTCCAGTTCCCAAGTTAAGTTGGTTCGGTTGGGCTCTTTCTCACACCTCTACTTGTGTTTGAGCATGAACCTGGCCCAAGTGCTTATCAGCCCTCAAAACACGCATTGGATGATCTGATCAACTGCATCATTCTTGGTAGGGGCTATGATGATGAGCGATGATCATGTCTATGAAGGTAACCAGATGGAGAATATATAAAAATGCTCCAATTATGTTGGTTACGTTTAGGTTTCTAGTAAACGGGATTTTTGATATATATAAAAATACTACGGCAGCGTGATTGATGATATACAGGCACTTAGAAATTGATAGTGTTGCATCTTCTTGTGAAGAAAGAATTACACTTGTGGTACAACTTAAAACAAAAAACATTTGTCCGTCCTATCTTAGCAAGCATCCACAAATAAAGATGCTAGGAATCCAATATGTTTCCATAAGAACTATTGAAATATGGATTTTATTTTCGATTTCTTTGGATTGGAAGTGGAAATCCTAATATCCTCTCACAATACTCACCCAGTTTCATGTGACAAGATTTCAAATCACTTTCCCATGCCATCCGACCAGGACCTCGCGTGGATACTGTATGCTAGTATTACTGGGAAAGCTGTGGGCCCCGCCATGTTGGATGTCTTTTATCTCTATGCCTGTCCATCCATTTTAACATGTCATTTTAGAGCATGGGCCCAAAAATGAGGCAGATACAAATCTCAGGTAGACCACACCATCGGAAACAGTGGGTGATTGAACACCCACCTTAAAAGGGCTACAGAAGTTTTGGATCAAACAGGCGTTTTCCCTTCATCCAAGTCTGGTGACCTGAT
Organism: Magnolia sinica; assembly: GCF_029962835.1. Lineage (NCBI taxonomy): Eukaryota > Viridiplantae > Streptophyta > Magnoliopsida > Magnoliales > Magnoliaceae > Magnolia > Magnolia sinica. Next base: position 96,278,767 of record NC_080578.1, read on the forward strand.
CAACAGGTTGGATGGCAACTGATCATTACAGCGGGCCAAAGAAGTTTTTGTTGAGGGAGTTCAATCACCATATTTCTTGTGGTGTGGTCCACTCATGCCCTTAAATGATCCGACAAAATGGATGGACTCTGGATAAAATACATCATGGTGGGGCCCACAGCTTTTTAAGCAGCTCACTGTACCCACAACAGTGCCGTGTTACCCTAGGCAATCCAAGTCGATAAAAACAACCAAAATTGTCACATGAAAGGAAAATTTCCACCGAGGCGTGGAATCTATGCTTTCAAGACATGGACCTACCCGGCCAGAGAAAATGGTCTGCTGACTCATCGGCGGTGACAGGCTAGAAAAGATTAGAGAGGAAGATAATTTAACTTCATTCTTCTTATGTCACTAATTTAACTAATTACAATTTTATTTTATTTTTCAATTTTCACTCTCCCTAAATATCACGAAGTTTAATAGTATTTTGCACAAAATAAGACTGATTAATCATGTAATATTATGAAATTGCCTGATATTTGCAGCCGCTAAATATGCATTAACTACTAAAATTAAACTTAGTAACCAAGTTTTCTCATCTTTGTTGGGTCTAGGTCTGAGTTTGTGCTTGCAGCAAACTGGAAACACAGCCTACATTCCCACATTTAGGTCTTGGATCCGAGCACATCCTAATAACCAAAAAATAAAATAAAAAAGTGCATGTTGATTGGCTTGTTCTGAGCTTCAAAACCCGATCTATTTAATAATCCTGTAAAACTTGGGACCCAAATTGGAAAAATCAGGACAGACCCATTTATCGTCAGGTCAGGTCCAATGCCTTGCTATCACTGGCCCATGCATTGAATATTTCCCCAGATAAACAGAAGATATAATGAATTTTTGCTGCTTTGGTTTTGTTTTTACTTCCCACTCTTCTGAGTTGAATGTGAACTATCGCTGTTGGTGACCTACTGAAGGGGTTATGCTCCATGACCTTTTCCATTTACTGGAACACAGCATCACAGACATTTGTACATAATGGCAAAGTACCCATCGAACTCTGTAATTGTGACTCAACTAAGTGAACTCCAGATCCCATTACTCACAATGAAAACAAACGACGGAGAGGGAAATGCACATGGCCATGTAATCTCAAAAATGCAAGCTAAAGTCAGTAATTTCTTTTACACAAGTATCCCTAAAAGCTCTCCAGAAACAGTGGCACCAAACATTTTTAATTATACAGCCCCCGTCTCCTTAACACAGCTTTAAAAGAGTAAAAACAAAAAGAAAGAGAAAAAGGATGAGAAAATGTCAAAAGAGAACACAACCCAACTAGCTATATACCCCTGTATACATTCCCCTACTCCAAAATCTTCTTATGTACTAAATTACACTGGAAATGAAGGCAAAGGTGGGGAGGAGCCTCCACAAAGGTGGGGAGATATGCGGCCCAACCCATGGGGGGAAGCCTCCATTAGAACAGAAGAAAAAGCTCAAGAGAGGGGGCTGATGTCATCATCGATAAGAGAAAAAGGCACGCACACACGCATTTCGGCAAGTTATCTGCCCGCCCAACACTAAAAAGAATACACCAAAATCAATAACCAAACCCGGCGACCACCTCAGAGCCTTCTACTTTAGAATGTATTTTCGTTTCCCATGTAGCGTTGCCAGAATGGAGATAATGCGGATATCGGATTCGGCCTGTACCGTTTTGGAGGTCCGCTGCAAATTTTTTTAGTTGTAGATTTTCACAGGTTTCTCAAATGTGTGACGGTTCTGCAAAAGGAGTTGTCATCCGTCATAAAAGCCATGGAATAAGTATGGTAACATGGGACAGTTCTTTGCTTGAACTGGATCAGATGGTAGCGATGTACAATGTCAAGGATTCATTCAGCTGAAGGGTAATAACCCACGCAACGAAATAATCATTTGGTGAAATCCAAATTGAACAGAAACCTATTTTGCATTTCTCTTCCAAATGGATGCTAGTTTTGCTTAAGCCAACACACCTCCACATGTATATGCCACAGAGATTCGAGTGTGTTTCAGCTGGGCCCTATCAGGTGTGCCAGCCTGACCACTCATCAGGCAGGCCACATGCCTATTGCATGAGGACCAATGGCGATTATCAAAAGAAAAGAGATCCATTGTTTCATACATGTGTATCCCATCTGATGCCTTGACTTAATTTTTGGGTCAGGTCAGCATGTGTGGCAATATGTGGAGGTGCAGATGGACTCAGCAAAGCTCTAGATTCTATTTCAGAAGCACCATTTTTTCTAGTAAGAAACTGAAGGTTCGCACAGAGAGACTGGAAGAATGAGACTAACTAAAGCATGCCAATCAGAAAGTAAACAATATACATGTAGTGGAGGTGAATGTGATATCAGAACTGTTACCTGGTTGGCTGCGTAAGCTCTTTTTGGAGCACTGTCTGAGTGCTCCAGCCCAAGGTATTGCTCCCAAGCTCCATAAACATCTCGTCTCTGAAGCAGAGACGAGAGAAAAATAAAACGTCAGACAGTTTGATTGAATCTTTAAAATTGAATTTAGAAACATGTGAAATATAAAACATAGATGTACCTGAAAACGACTAGACACGATGTCGGTGTCTTGAAGATATTCTGGTCGACCCAGTGAAAGGAATGCGAATTTCCACTGATCAAACATAGAAATAGTTAAGACTTGATGGAAATTTTGGGTTCAATACAAGCAGGATGAGCATAATGTTTAAGACATGGTATGGAAGGGTATGGCATTTGGTTGCTTGTTCAAGCATGGGTATGTATGTTTATTTTCACAAAGGTTGGCCAAGCTGACAGGCTGATCCATGAGTTGCCCGAATTAGAAGAAGAGGTGCAGACTCGGTGATCGCACAAAAGTTGATGAGTTGACCCATGACTACCCTGAGCCAACCTTTTTTTATGCTACACCAAGTGAAAAAGGTGGACTTGCAAGGACACAAAATCGACATTGTTCTAGGAACATTTTCCATGACTGCATAGCTCAGCCAAGTAATGTCATGTCACAGTGTTGTGTGAAGACACATGGAAGTCATACAACATTAATATTGTGGTAGAACAATTAAAATCTAATACATTGGGTCAAGATGCCATAAAGGTCCACTCTCTATCATAAGTATATATTAAAACCTAATATTATGACGAGGCATGAATACATTCCGACATATTTCAATACGATCAGTCAGGACTTTAGCCTTTGAATCTGGGTCATCTTACAATGATCCTAACCATTTACATAAGAAGTCTCACTCTGTACAATTGAGAAACAAATAAAAGCTCTTAGTTGGATTATTTCAACCATTTGATAATTTCACTCTTTTGCTATGAACATGTATGTTCATCACAACCTTCGTGCAATCAGAGGGTTGAAATATTCTATCTGAGAATTTTTTTTATGGGAATCCCCCATCCAAGGGAAGCCCTATAATAAACAGTTTGTGCCATTGAAAAAGGCCAAATCCAATTGCTACTCCTGATGTATCTCATTGTCTTTATCTCCTGTACTTGAGATGGGTTTGTTTGAATTAAAGGTGGAAATTGCGTTTGTGCGTGTTTTGATGAGTGCAGGCTGATCTATAGATTGGACACACTCACTTTTGTTACTTCGAAAATAGATTTTTCTAATAATGAAAATAATTTATGGCTGTCATCAGGTCATAGCCTGGGCATAGTTCTAGTGATGCGTTAGACAGTGAGGAATACCAACGATATGTTAGAGAACACAGCCGCTTTGTAACACTATGTGGATATGACCATGAGGTATATGCTTTCTTCTTATTAATTTATTTGATATATTGGTTGTGTTTTATTATATGATATTTGAATTATATGGATTAATTTGGGATATAGTTGCATCACTACTGTCCAGCAACACAGTTCCTATATGACCATAGTTGTTTTTTCTAATGTTTTGAGTTATAAGTGTTCAAGCATGTTTCTTCTGAAAGTTTCATTGAAAAATTCCATCATTTTCCCATATTCCCCTTAGACTGCAATACATGAAATGTTTCCCCCACAACATTGATACATGAAACATTTAGTTACCCATCATCCCATGCAATATTGATACAGGAAACACATTGATGAAAAGTTCAAAATAGTCCAATCGAAGATTTTTTGCTTCTAGGACATTCCTCATCCATGGGAGTTCCATGTAACAATAATGATTTGGATCATTGGAACATGTCCCAGATGCAATGAATGTCTTTAAACTACACGTGTACATTGAACAGGAACACCTGGCGTGTCTTTAGACCATCTATTCTTTCTGTATAATGCAAGGTATTCCATAAAATGTAACTTGTGTTTAAGCATGTCCAATGCATCTCTCTTAGTAATGTCGCGGGGAAAAAAAAGGTTCTGACATAAAGAACAGGATATACCTTCGAAAACTCTTCATCGGGAACCTGCAATTTCTTCTGGATACGGACTTTAACCTCAGCTAAAGTCTCTCCCTCATGGATGATCAAGAAGAAAGGTTCCCCAAAATTCTGAACCTGCTGTTGAGATTGGAAGTTGAAGCAGAATTAATATATTATTCAAACTAGAACAGAAGAGTCTACCAGTACCTGTTGTAGTTAAAATAAATTAATGTGTAATAGAATTTCAGTTGATTCTTACCATCTGATTCTGAGCTGCATCTTTTGTGAAGTGGTAAACATGAATCAATCGATCCTGAGGGCCAAGGTTTTTCTCTTCTTCTGGGATCTGCGGCAATGACAAAACTCAGAACACGTACGAAGCTCAATTGCGCAGAAAGATAAACACCAATGTTTTTAAAATAATATAATCTCCAATTCGATCCTCTGCGGCAATGAACAAGGCCCAGAACACGTTCGAAGCTCAATTACGCAGAAAGATAATCACCAATGGTTTTAAAATAAAATAATCTCCAATTTGATCCTCTGCGGCAATGAACAAGGCTCAGAACACATTCAAAGCTCAACTGTGTAGAAAGATAATCACCATTGTTTTAAATAATATAATCTCCCATTTAATCCTCTAATTGATATAAATCAGTGTTTTAAATTGTGAATAGAATGTAGCGTAGCGTTCACCATTCTGAAGCATGAGGCGTAGGCTACATAGCGCATAACGGATGCTACATGCTACTTCTAGATTTTAAATCATGGTTGCACTTGGTGGTTTCACTAACTCCATGATATTCACCAAATTCGACTGATTAATAATGAATTTTAACACATTTACATGATATTTGGGGCAACAAAACATAAACTAATAGAAAAGGGTAATCATGAAGTATGAAGATAAAGAATGAGCAACAAAACTCATTTAATACCGTTACTTATATTATTTTTACTAAAAGCATTAAATATTGAAAATAGAAAAATGTAACAAATCATTGAAAATATTATTTGATTTTGAGTTGTAATGAAAAATAATTTGTAATGTGAGGCATGTAGGGGGTAGCGTAATCTATGTAGCATGTAGTGCATGCAAATTATCATGTAGTGTACGCCATACGGGACTTAAGCTATTTTCATGAACTACGTAGCGTAAGCTACATGCTACATAGCGTAGCTATTTAAAACACTGATATAAATACAAAAAATGCGATTCACAATTCAGTTCCAATCTTATTTAGTTAAAATTCATGCATAAAATGTGAGAATCATTTAAAACTGGACAGAAAGTATATCATGACCACTGATTTTATAGTTAGTTTCAAGGACTAACAAGTAACATGCTATCAGAGACTTCTTTCTAATGTTGGATTCGTCCAGGAGCTCTATATAGTGAATTACAACATGGAATTCCATGTAACTGATGGAACTGGGGAACATGAAGTGGATGTTCTTTTTTGGCACGTAGGATGGGTTTGGATCTTCAACCTCAATGTAATCATCCAACTTAGCAAGCATTTCGCCTCCTTCATTTGGATTAAAATATGCTTGATTTGATTATGCTGTAGCAAACAATTTTACAATTCTATGAATTAATTTCAAATTTTGTAACTCTGGCTATTAATTCTCAAACTGACCCCCCAAAGCTGGGACTTGGCTATTATGATGACACTATTACTTCGCAAAACCAAGAGATGTAACATCGCCTATTGTGCCATAAATTAGATAGTCATGGCAAAGCATTCTAGTTACACATCCCTATGCTACAAATTAGAAGGATGTTTGAGCCCTAGCTCAATTGGAAGGTGTTGTTGGCTTCAACATTAAGGTCTTGGGGTTCTAACCCAGATTACCTCCAAGAACAAATGTAGATGGGCACCATCTAATCATCTCTTGACAACCAAATTCCAGACGATAGGTTGTGATATGGGAAAAATCCTCGAGTCAGCATATGCCCAAAATCCCTAGTCTACCAGCAAAAGATTGCTCAATTAATGACTTACCTCCTCTGCACGCAATGTCCAATATTGATCATTTATGTTCTCGATCTTTTCACTTGGTGGAAAAATCTGTAGAGAAGTGATTGAGTCATTGAGGACTTGTTAAAAACCAACATAGATAATACATGAAAGGATGTAAGATAAAATTTGTAAACTCTAATCGCAGCCAACCCAAAGGGTGAATTTGTTAAGAACTCAGACAATTCCATTGATATAAACTAACATTCTCCCAGTTGACTCAACACTTTCCTTCTGAAACAAAAACTGCCAAGACTTGGCAGAGTCACAACAAAAGGCAGATGTGAGTTTCCATGGAGCAGCTGTTTTGAAGGGGGGCATGTCCAACCAGACATGGGAAAATCCCGATCCAAAGCAAAGTACTTCTGGTCATTGGAAAAATCAGTTCACAAGAGGATGGCAATTAACTTTAACCACTGCCTAACAATTTCCAAAAGACATACATACCTTGTATATCTTGTGATAGAAAACCTCAAGCAGTCGAAGCTCGGCATTAGGATGAGACAGTTCAACCTATTGCAGAATGCAGGAGAGAGTCAGTTGATTTTCTTCCAAGGGCACCAAAATAGCAGCATTCTATCAGTCAATACATGAGAAGCATCCCGATTGCATATCAACTGGGTTTCAATAAACTACTAGCTTAGAAAAGCAATTGTCCTCTTTTGAGAAAGAGTGGGATGATAAGCTCATGCATTAAGGAAACCTTGAAGAAGACAAGGACCACATCGAATAGAAGTGCATAAACAGTTGCAGAAATTAACCTTGGTTTTCAAGTCGTTGATTACATCCCCTACAGTGCTCTGTTTGGGCAATCTAATAGTGTGAATAACCACCTGAAAAGAAAGCAAAAGACACCTAAGTTTGTACTTGACCCAGAATTAGATGATTCTCATGGTTTGGGATCTTACCTCATCTTTAGTGGAGTGATGGAAAGCAACTTTCAGAGTTTTCAAGCCTTGCAATTCTGGCAAAGGAATGTCCAACACTTCATAATACAGGATATCGGAAGTCTGCATCAAAAGAAATGAACTTAGAAAATTCCAGTCATTCATGACATGTTATTGGATATAATTTCTCAGATATATAGTAGCATGACCAAAACAGTAAGACAAGCGGAAGGCACTGTGATGGACAACCTGGTTGTAGTGGACCAGCATGTCAGACAGATGTTCTACACCCCGGAACTTGATGGGTTGGGGCTTAGGCTGTTGAGAGTAACAGTTGTGAGAAGTAAGCCTAATTTTTGTTGGATCATCCAAGCCAAGTTGGCGAGCAACTCTCTCCACAACATCATCGTAGGTGAAAAGCTTTGACCTGGATATTTCACATAGGCCAAATAGAAATCAATTATAATAAAGTATATGAGAAATATATAAAAGACGGGGGGAAAGCTGACTGGTTCCAATTTGGGACTCCATTCCTAAATTACCTTAATTTTAGATTTTTATTTTATTTTATTTTTCGAAAGGCTATGCTTTTGATGGTTAATGGGCAGCCAGTCTATCTATAAGACTTCTGTTCCGTTCACTTATCTAAATGACGGCTTCACCCCCAAAATATCACCATAAGAGCCAGCCTTTCTGTAACACCTCTGTCTAATATGATTTTTACCTTCCAAAATACACCATCTCTCATAGCAATAGAAAAACCTAGGCCTTTGATAAGAATGGCATACGACATCTTATCAAAGAATGGTTGGATAAACCATTGAATACATGTTAAACACACACACACACAAAAGATAGATTCTGATGTTTTTACACTTTTTTCTTGTTTACCCATAATTTTTTCAAGATTTTTGTGCTAAATTTTTTTGACCAATACAGATCAAATATGCCCAATATGGTAAGGTTTCACTTTTGGGCCCTGTCAATATGCCCACTGATGCTGTTATTCAAAACCTTGAATTAGTATGTTCAGCTACATCGTGTCTCCTAGATTGCAAGATCCTAGCAACCACTCTTGGGCTCTTCTCAATGAATGTAGACAGTTGTTGCATTCCTCTTTTCACCCATCTTTTGGCAGGCTACAAATTAATAGATTAGAATAGCCCAATTGAGGAGATTTTTTGGGCATGGTCCATCCATGGTGGTTCCAACAGACCATATTTCCATATCACAGAATCACCGGCCTTGCACAGACTCAAGAGCCGAGTACAATACAGATCCTTGGGTTAAGGATCATATAATTCATCTATTGTGGAATTGTGAGACGGCACTTTTATTGTTCTTGCCACTCGAACGCACCATCATGTCATATGCAAGCCACTGAGAAAGTGAGAGACGTCGGTGGGACCCTCTGTGTAGATGGCCTTGGGTCAAAATGAGGTAGGTCTTGACATCTAGTGGGGCACACAGCTATGCTGATTATGTACTGTTGATAGAATTTTCATAAACATCTCTTTTCTTACCAAACAAGCAATAGGCTAGACACTGGGGCAAGGCAGGTGGGGCATGGTTAACAAGTAGCAAGGATATTACAAGTGTTCTAGGGTTATGCCTGCAGGTGCACTATGCAAGGTTTTGGAGGCTGGTTTCAGTCTGAGAAATCATAGGGTCCAGTTCATCACCAAACATACTGTTTGCTGACAGCCTGACATGCATAATTCCTTGTGGGGAATGACTGACTGATCAAAACAGTTTGTATGATGAGCTTCACTGTGGATGGGGGATACCCAAAAAATCTCCATGTTGGAAATTTTTAACACTGATCATTGAAATATTCTCATTTGAACATTGGCGATTTCCTTAACCATCTTCTGTGGGCCATTTATCGATGCAATATTGAAGATTTTCGAGGCAGTCTCATCAGCTGTGTAATCAGATCAATTGATTGGATCAGCTAAACTTGGCCTCACATATATGAAACCATGCACATCAGTAAACTGTATGTTTCCTGACCCTATAATTCCTCTTTAATTATGACCATAGATGCTAACTGGAGGGTAAAATAGCCGTTTGAACAAATAGCCCAACCGAAACCTTATGGAAGGATGAGTTCACTATGAAGCGTTAATAACCTGACCTTTTAGAGAAAACCCAAAACTAAGGATCATTTTTGAATCAAGTGTCCAAAACAGGATCATTACATATTGTTCCCTGAGAAAACATGAGAATGACACTCCAAGTGTTCAAAGTAGAGCAAAAACTAATTTTGTAATACTTACAGCTCTAAACAGAAATCATCCTCCTTGGGTTTCTCCAGAGATCGGAAGTGGACAACCTACAGTATCACATTATGCAAAGGCTTAGAATCCACATGTACATATTCAACACAGAGAAATACAAAGCCATATACCAGGTATCCATAATCTAGAAGTTATGACAGTAACATAATTGTGCATCCTCCTCATGCCCAATAATATACCATATCTTTTTAGGGAGCATTCATGATCAAGCTCACCATCATATATATGAAGTTTCATCTATTAACTACCAAACTAGACAAAGTACATGAATTAACAAATATCCACACTAATCTATTTCCTACACACAGAAAAGGATTGTTGAAACAAATATGTGATAATGCCATGAGAGACACACCCCAGGAAAAGAAACTACTACTGCTTCTTTTTGAAAGAGAGGATAAACTTTAAGCTGCAAAGGAAGCCCCTTCACAATTTAGCACCAGAAAATAGTTCCAACTGCATGCATCCTCCATATCCATCCCCAGACTATTACAGCTCAATGCAAGATCAGCCACACTTATTCTGGTTCTATTGGATCTTATTGTTTTAGGACCAGATATTGATATGTTTGAACACTCATCTCGTTGTTAAAAAAAAAAAAAAACAAACAAAAACAAAACACGAAGTTTAGCATTTCCTAGTGCTGGGAAGGTCCAAAGGGAGAGCAGGATTTCTAACCGGAAGTAGCACTTGGTATAAAAAAAATTGGCTACCAAGGCTTGAGGCAATGATGAAAATCACTTCTATGAACCTTAAAACATACAGTTCTTTTTCTTTTTTTTATTTCCTTTCCTTTTTTCTTTTTTTTTTCGGAGAGAGAGAGAGAGAACTGAAATGTCATTGGCAAAGCGGGATAAGTGAAAAGGAAAAACAACCTGATTCTACAACTCAAAAGAGGAGAGACCCAAAAGAAAGAAAACCAGACCTAACCCTCTGAAAAAAGTGAGAGGTTGGCCAGATTAATAGCCTTTACATACGAAGCCCAACCCCTCATATTACAAATAATCTCCCTTATCACCTCTTGATGAGATGCTCCTATTACAAAAACAATACTTTTTGCGCTCTCCCCAAATCAACTACCAAATCGCCAAAATGACCAACCTCCAAATTGCTTTCCCACATTTCCCACCCATCCCATGCCAAGCACACAGTAAGGGCCTGTTTGGCTGGGTGAATCCTATGGGATTAGGAGGGATGGGATGGATTTTAAGGTAATGATGGTGGTGTCAGTGGATTGGTTTAAGATCCATGGGATTGCTATATCCCGGGACAAGTTCACTGGGTCTATTTGGCACGCCCGTCATATCCTGGGATTTTACCTTCCAATCCGTCCAACCAAGGGATGGGATTAATTTTAAGGTAATGATGGTGATGTCAGTGAATTGTTTTAAGATCAATGGGATTGCTTATATCCTGAGACAAGTTCACCAGGTTTGTTTGGCTCGTCATGCATATCCCGGGATATCGTCGATCCCATCCCTCATAATACCGTGGGATCGGTCCAGCCAAACAGGCCCTAAGGGCCTGTCCGTTAACCCTTTTAAAAAAATTTACTGAATGTGGAACCCAAAAAGCACCCTGCATTAAATGGTGTTTGTTAACAACGAACCTAAAAAGCGCTCTGTGATTTTCTCTCATTTTTTTCAGCGATAGAGGTTTGGCTTAATGGTGAATACAGAATTCGCTCCGCGGATTCATTATAAAAAACTGCTTCCAAAATTGCCCTACGCGTGTTGCCAGAGAGATTTTCTCTCCCAAATAGATTGGGTAATGCACAACCCAACTTTTAACATGTGGAACTTCTCTGGGGCCCACCATGATTTGTGTTAATCCACATTGTCCATCAACTTTTCCAAATCATTCTAGAGCATGAGCAAAAAAAATAAGGCACATCCAAAGCTCAAGTGAACCACACCACAGAAAGCAACGGGAATTAAACGACTACTGTTGAAACCTTCCTAGCATCTACTATGAGGTCTATTGTCATCTAACCTCTTCATAAGGTCACACAAACCTGAACGAGGGGGAAAGACAAATATCATCTTGATCAGGGCCTTCTATGGCCCCAAAAATTTTTCAACAGTAGGTGTCCAATTCCCACTTTTTCCTATAGAGTGGCCTACTTAAGTTGGATTTATCTTCATTTTTTCTCTCGTAACCTAAAATGATATGGAAAATTGGTTGGACGGTTTGGATTTAACACATACATCTTGATGAGGCCCACAAAAGTTCCACATGTCAACACTTCTAGTTTTCTTTCTCTACATGGAATGTGTTGCACCATACATCAAGTAACGGGTATCCCCACGACAATGTATTTCTTAGATCCACACCGTCCATTTGGTTTTTCAGGTCATTCTAGGATATGACCCCAAAACAAGGCAGATTAAACAGTCAAGTAGACTACACCAAATGAAACAATAGGAATCGACACCTACCACTGAAATCTTCTTTAGGCCATAGAAGGCTCTGATTAAGTTGATATTTGTTTTTTCCCTTCATCCAGTTCTGTGTGACCTTATGAATAGTTTAGATGGAAAATAAATCTCATGTTTGGCACTAGGAAGGTTTCAACGGTAGTTGGGTCAATCCCCACTACTTTTTGTAGTCCAATCCACTAGAGCTTTGGATGTGCCTCATTTTTAGGCTCATGCTCTAGGATGATCCAGAAGAATTGATGGACGTTGGCAATCTATTCTGGAGAGAGAAAATCAGTGTGTTTTGTGTGATGGTGTCATCGGCAATGACGTCTACCAATGAGAAGCCTGGAGAGAGATTCCAAAAGATCTCTCATGTGTGAGTAGGGCACGGATCACGGCGGAAAGTTGATCCGCTATGTGGGGCCCTTTGCAATATTTGTGTAATCCAATCCATACATCCGTCTTTCCATTTTATTTTAGTGGATGAGATAAAAAGTGAGGCAAATCCAAAACTCATGTTAAAAGTTATGTAGCACGCAATCTATTCGAAAGAGAGAAATTTGGCGTATTTTGTTTTATATCCATGCCATCCATCCGTTTTGCCAGCTTATTTTAGGAAATGGGACCAAAAATGAAGTAGATTCTGATCTCAAGTGGACCACACCATACGAAACATTGGTCATTGAATGTCCACCACAAAACTTCCTAGGGGCCACAAAACTTTTGTATAGTTGATATTTGTGTTTTTCCTTCATCTAGGTTTGTGTGACCTTATCAATAGGTTGGATGGCAAATACACAGTTCGATGGGCCCTAGGATTTTTTTAAGGGAGACGAGCAAATGTGTCAAATTAATAAATTTTAGACATTTCAGACGTTTGTTAACAAATAGTGGTTGTTTCGGATTCAGTACTTAATTTTCAAACTTCAGCACTTCTTTCAAATAGTTACCAAACAAGTTTTCAGACTTCAAATTCAGGCTTTAGATTTAACAAACAAGCCCCAAGTCCAGTGTCGTCTTCAGCATGACCCACTCAATGTAGAGAGCATGAAAGAAGTGATCCCAAATTGAACAAGCAAACAAACAATGAATGAATAAGTAGTCTATCAATTCAACAACCGCCATGCACATCAAGCAAATATTAGGGAGGACCAAATAACTTATTTGCAAATTATCTATCGTAAACACTTTCTTCCTTACCACAAGCCAAGCGAACCCACAACCCAAGGAGAAGCCCCATAAGACCGTAATTGGGAAGAGAAATAAAGGGTTTGGGAGGAGTTGGATATCAAATCGAAGAAGGATCAAACTGAGAATCGGCCCCAAGGATGAGCTTTCCATAACACAAAATCGTCGAAATGAACCAAAGGAGTAATTTCCTCTAGCCATGACAACAACTCCATGAACTTCGTTTTCTCCCCTTTTGAAAGGTTACAATGGCACGGAGGAGTCCACGCCACATTCCTCCCGACTATGGAGTAACAACCCGCTACAATGACGAATCTATCCAAGGCGACTCTGGCCAAAGGAGGGAAATCTTCTTAGAGGGGGCAATTACTACACCAAGCATCCGCCTTGAAACAAATACAATTCCCCATGTCAATGGAAATTCCACTAGTGAAAAGATGCTTGACCGCCACAATCACTTTTCAAATATTTGAAGCACAATATAAAGAAGACCCTTTTCACTTCCCAACCCCTCTCATTCACGCCATACTTATGAGCAATAATCCATCTCCAAAGACTTCCTTCCTCGGTGGAAAAACACCATGGCAACTTCCCAAGCAAAGCCAAGCTCATATGACCAAGGTTCTTGATCCTCACACCTCATCCTGAAATTGGCTGCAAACTTCATACCACTTTAGAAGATGAAACTTATTTTTCTCATCTGATCCTTGTCAAAGAGAATCTCCTCTCATCTTTTCCAATCTATTCAGCACAAATTTAGGGCATTTGAACAAAGTACAATGGCATATTGGAGAAAGCAGCTTTGATGAGGGTTATGCGACATCCCAAAGATACTGATGCCTCCAACCTACTCTAGCTTCTTTTCAATTTCCTCAATAACTCTTATCCCACAAATGTCTAGCCAGTTTCCTGAAGCATAGGGGCAAACCCAAATAATTCGACGGAAACGATCCAACCTTACAGCCAAAGATGGCAGCCTGAGGTTCAAGCTCCTTTGTACTCATGCGAATACCCAGCAATTTCGACTTTGCCATATTATCATTCAGCCTCAATAGCACTTAAAAGGAAACAATGATTTTTCAAAGATTATCAATCTATCTCACATCCACGATGCAAAAAAATTTAAGTATCATCGCATATTAGAGGTGAGAGATTAACAACCCACCCCCTTCTCGAGCCACACGAAAACCTTCAAACAAACCGGATTCCTCTCCCTTATGAAGCATCCTACTGAAGGCATCCCCGATGACCACAAACAAATAAGGAGATAATGGGTCCCCTTGCTTGAAGCCCCAAGATACCCTAAAAACCCCCTTAGGCCACATGTTAATAACGACGGAGAAAGAAGCGAAGTGAACACAAGCTCGTATGCAATTCCTCCATTTCCACCCACAACCCAATCCAAGGAGAATATAATCCAAGAATCCCCAATCAACGTGAGCATACGTTTTTTCAATGTCGAGCATACACACTACCCCACGTTTTCCTTCCCTGTGCCTGGAATAGATGCACTTACGAGCAATCAGAGCTCCATTTAGAAGCTACCTTCCTAACACAAACCCCTCGATTCTTGGAAATAACCTGCACCAGCACCTTTTGAAATCTTGAAGCCAATACCTTAGTTATGATCTTGTAAAGGCCTCCAATCAGGTTAATGGGACAAGAGTCTTTGATCCTTTGGGCCCCCTCAATCTTAGGGATGAGGGCGGCGATAAGAGAGCTTCACACGATCAAAAAATTCAACAACAAAGTCCATAACATCCCCTTTGATTACCTACCAAAACCTTTCGAAGAAGGACATAGGGAAACCATCTGAACCCGGAGTCTTCTCGGCGCACATGGAGTCCAAAGCACCTAAAACCTCCTCTGAGACGAGAATTTCAAGGGAATCTGCCACCTCTCTTAATAAGTGTGGAAATTGAAGGTTATTCAACTAAGGCCTACTCCACTGATCTCAAGACAAAAGATTGATATAAAATTGTAATATCACACCACAAATCTTGTCCTTATTTGAAGTAAGACTACCATCAATCTCCAAACTACTAATTTTGTTAACCCAATCCCAACCACGTGGAAAAAACTCATATTCTTGTCTCCTTTTAGCCAAAGAGAGCTCTATATCGTTATCACCACTTAATCTCCTCCGCTTTAAAACATGCAGTTCCTTGATAAAGAAGAGCATAGTCTCACTCCAAGGACCTTGGGATGATGGAAACCAATTTTACGAACCTTAGACATACAGTTTATATATATACACATCTATTAAAAAAAAAAAAATTTATAAAGAAGAAGCATAGGTGATCGTTGATATGAATATTTAAATATATTTCCATTAACAGAATTAGTACCATCTAGCAACATTTCACATTTTATTCCACTGGGAATATGCATAAACTTTTCCTATGCAAACCAAGAGAGCATGCAAATGGATCAAAGAAAGGAAGAAAATATAATGGGAAAGAATGCTAGAGACGGCAAAACCCCCTTTGCAAATCCTCTACCAAATCAAAGAAATCTTATTTCAAATCATCATAATAATCCATTACACCTCCATAGCATAACCTTATATAGGCTTAAAGCAAATACAGAACCCTAATAAGAAAAAATAACCAAAATGCCCTTGTATCCCATCACAGCCATTCACATCATGTAAATGGGCCATAACTCACTGAAAAGGCCTATGACTTCCATGATCTTGGGCTCGTTCGAAAGCTAACTCAAGAGGCTATCAAACAAGACCAATTTTGTGTCATCTGGTCATCAGTTGGTGCCCCAAAAGTGGCCCACCAAGGTATCGACGAAAATGCAAAAGAGAAATTCATTTGGTTGCATCAATTTTCCCTAGTTCGAAAAGAACTCATCCTCAAGTATAGAATGGTGGTCTTAATCTCCTACAAAGATTCCCATTTGTAGTGTTTCTTCTTCTTTTTTAGAGGTAACACGAAATTTATTAAAAGAAGTCCTCAAGCTTGAGCATTATATGGCGTTGAAATACACAAATCTCTTATTTTGCTTCTTACTGGTCCATCGTGCTCTAGGCATCGACTTCCGCTTCTTTTGCAGACTAGATTTGGCAGCTAGGATGGCCACAAAATCAGTCATGGAGCCATCATTGCTACAAACATTTGATTTGCGAGCCTTGAAAGACGTGTTAAAATGGTACCACTGTCAACCACCATAAAGTACACTATTCATCTCTTCAACTATTGAATTGTCTATATCTGTTGATCCTTTAATTTCTTCTATTGCGTCATTCGATGGTTGATTATCCAACTTCATTGGTGCTTAATCCGATTGTGGCATCGATCCATTAGTAGATGCATCAACATCCATCAAGCAAGCTAGCAATTGATTCCTCTTGAGCTGCCACACTTGCTTCAAATATGACTTTCTTGAAAACTCTAAGGACAATGGATCGAAGTCCATAGCGCTTTTAATGCAAGGGCATTGTCACACCGGGCTCGAGTGGGGTTGCCTATGTGACACAGAGGCACACTCGGGGTGGGCGGCCAGTGTGAGGCGGCTGGCTCATGAGAGGTATGCCCCACCCGTGTGATTCGGGGCTCACGAGGGGGGTTCGACCGAGGTCCTAACCCATGAGATGTGGGGCCTGGGCTATGAGATAAAGGGATTAATTTGCCATGCTCTAATAGTTCAAGCTTTTAGAGCAAGTGGTTAATTGTCCTGCATCAGCTTTTCCCATTCAATCAAGAGCTCAAAGCAAGATCTCACCGCCTTCATGAGTTCCTTGAATTCTTTTACAATATTTTCCTTGAACACACTAATCTCAATCCTAAGTTCCAGCAACTTCTCCTCCTGCCTCAGTTGAACATTCTCAGTCCCAGTTAACATTTACATGCGTTAACATTTACATGCGATAGGACGATTTTGAGTAGGCGACATGTGCTTGCCTTCATTCATCACATCGGAAGGGGTGTTGAAAGTAATCGCCATGAGGCACATATTAAGATGGGTTGACACAAGGCAATATGAAGGACAATCGTGATGTTCAAGGTTAACCCGAATAAGAATAATGCGGCAGATATGGATAATGGTATGAAGCAACATTTTCCTATTTTCATACCATCTTCCTATCAACAACATCTCTAAGAAAGAACGTGGATTGAACCATGCAAGTTTCAGGAAAGGGAAAAGATACGATTGGGAAGCGGGATTAGGATGGGGGAGAGTTATGGTTAGTGGTTGATAAGGTTTGGGTAATGGTTGACAAATTTTGGGTAGAGTGGGAAAGGGGAAAAAAAGACAGATGAAGGATAGATGAAGAGAAAAGAAAAGTAATTATTTATTCTTTTAGTTTCGCAATAGCATAACTTGCTCGTCCATCCTTCAAAAAAAAAAGAGTGCGCAAAACTTGCTTCGATTGAGGCAAACCCCAAAGAAGAAGCAAATTGATCGAAGAAAAAAAGAAAAAGGTTGTGGAAAAGATCCCCAACAATACTCTCACTGAATACCAAAGATCACAAAACCCCCTCATTAAATCCTCTACTGAGTCAAAGAAACCACAACACCAAAGAAATTTTATTTCAAATCTAATAATCCATTAAACCTTCATGGCATAAGCCTTTTTTAGGCTTAAACCAGATAGGAAAGCCCTAATAGCATAGAATAACGAAACTACCCCCGAATCCCATCACTACCACTTGGGTCTTATGTAAATGGGTCATAACTCATTCAAATGGCCTCGCAATAGCATGATCTTTGGCCAATTTGAAAGTTGACTCAAAAGGTTATCAAATGGGACAATTCTCATGTCATTTAGACATCATTTAGAACCCCAAAAGTGACCCACCAAGGAAGAAACGAAATTTTTTTTTTAAAAAGAGAGATTTATTAAATCATAATTCTATCTCGCCTAAAGACTAATTAAATAAATAAACCTCATGAAATTGATGACCATAGGATTGCTTCCATAGGCCCCATGGTGCAAGTTGGCCATTAATCCATCCAATTAATCATCAGAGTGTTGATTTGGTCCAAACCTTCAATCAAGACAACTGATACCAAGGTATGCAAAAACAGTTACGTAATGGTAACGGTGGCCACCATGATGCTTTACGTAGTCATAACTACCGTTACAGGGTTGTAACGGCCATTACAGAAAAAACAGCCCATAACGGACCCATAATGGCTTATTATTGGTATAATGGCCCAGTAATGGTCCATTACATGGTCAATACAGGATGTTAGAGATAGAGAGAGGGGAAGAAGATGAAGAAGAAGAAGAAGAAGCCGTTATGACTCACACCATAACAGTAATGGTGGTGGCCTTTATAGCCACCATTACCATTACGGAATAACATGATTGGAACAGTTGGATTGGGCAGATCTTATGGTCAACCAACTTTTATGGCCACTTGGTTGCATCATTTATTTATTTTCTTTTTTAAATGTTAAATCAAAATAAATAAAAGGAGAAATAAAATACAGCTGTAGGCTAGACCAACAAAGAGCTGATTGTGAGTAACCCTCTCGCCACTCCACTTTAGCAACAACATGCTTGAGCTTTGTTGCACAAAGCATGAGGGGAAGCCGGGGGGAAAGTCTAGTGCAAAATTAGAGAAGCTTCTACTTCAAAATGTTGACAGATGAAACAGTCAGAGTGAAAGTTCTGAGCAAGAGCAGAACAACTCTAGCCATTATTTTAAACGGTGTCTCAAGCTAGGACAAAAGCCTAGTAAAAAACACCTTGTAAGTTTTCGAGAGGGGATACCTGTCGATTATGTACATATTCCAAAAATGAAGGTACATCAGGATAGCGGCATTGCTCATCATTTTCTACCAGAGGAGATTTCTGGAAACAAATAATGTCCCCATCTTCAAGCTGCACAAAAGAATCAGAAATCTCAGCACCATATCCAACTTGATATTCTACTAAATAGAGCTAATATACAAGAAAAAAAACAGTGTTATGGTTATGCATACCTGGCTAACTCGAAATGTGAGTTTCTTGTCAATGTGTTCACACATGACAGTCGGCTCGAATTTTATTTCCTAATCAAGACAAAACAAAGATATCATTTTTCTTGCTACACATGCTTTCTGGATGTGGAATAGAACAGTCAGCTTAAAGTTAATTTCCAAATCAACACGAAAGAAGGGGTAAAACTTTTTTCTACCCAGGCTTCCAGAATATGAAATAGAACAAGTTGCACGTGACTGCACATAAAGTTGATTGCTCTGCCAGGAAATGAACATTACACCTAGGCGATTGAAATTAAAGAGAGGACTTACCTCATAAAGTTCAATTTCTTCATTTGGAGGGAAGCCCGCCATTTCATTTAATTTTGTTAGGATTTCTGCTGGTTTACCAGCACCTTTCACAAAAAGCCTCCCCAAATACCTGAGATAATCAGAAGCAATAGAAGTTTCACACATAATGCTTACACGCACAAATCAATTGCAAAGCCAGCAATCACTTAACACAGGAACCTCTTCTCCTCTTCTTTCTTTTCTTGATAAATCACATAATTTTATCACAATTAAGATTAAAAAAGACTACAAATGAAGGTAAAGGCAGAGGTTGCCCAATACCGGAGCTCTTCTTTTTCGCAATCATAAAGTTTGAAGAAAAGCAATATATCTTCTTTGGTCTTGTCAGGTGGAGGAAGAGGACGTAAATCCTACATGGTCATACAAAAGAGTCAGATCCTACCAAAAAAAAAAAGTGATATTTGTAAGGCAATGATGGTGTATGCCAAAACCCTTAATAAAACACCTAACTAAAATTGAAATCGAGGACACGACACTAAGGCAACCATATGAGAAGTTAAACTAAATTTGTAGAGCAACTGTTACCAGTCCAAGCTCTACTTCCAGAAACAACTTCAGTTCTGCATTGTGAGCCTTGTTTGATACCTCCCTCAGTTGTCCAACCTACAATGCAACAGAAGCTGATTATGTGATTGAAAGAAGCATCTTTTCCAGATTCCAGCTGGCTCTACCATGCACATTGAGAGACCATGGGGGCTAAATCACCACAGCAACAGAGAAACTCAAAACTACATTATCTCTGAAGCACATCTCTGAAATTTCGATGTCTCTAAACTACAAAAAGTTCTCATTAAGGAATTATCAATGAAAGAGCTGAAGGTCAGTATCAGATGCAGCATTTTGAAGAAATCAATGAGATTATATGAAGTTGAACTCTTTTTGGGATGATTTCTTGGGATTCTAGAAGAGTTCGATATTTTTGGAGGATTTATTTGAGATTTCTTTTAAGTAATCTATAGGGCCGTGAAGAATTTCAGCTCCTTCCCATCATCATGGTGTCTCTCTATTGAAGCTTTTCTCAATATGCTTTCACCGCAACAAGATAGTTAAAATTTCTTTTCTTCGGTACTTTATGAGTAGGGCAAAACCATAGTGAACTATTTCACTCAATCAACCCTTGAACTGTGAACTGATTCCATCAAACAAATTTGTACAATTCACCCAAATTCAATTGATTGTATCGAACTACCAGTCCAGTTCGGTCAAGGGTTCAAGGATCATCAGATTCAGTTTGAAAGCCAATCGTATATGGGTCATTCATCTGCTTGATTTGTTCATGGATAAACAGCAAACCTATTCATTGCAGGAAGAGGAAGATGGGTTGAAAACTTGAATAAGCCCTGAATCAACATGTTTCATTGAAGGAAGAATAGCGTTGAAGGAGATATGGCATAACAGATGGCTGAACAAGAATGCCATAGAACCATCTCTGTACAGTACATGTGGAGTGATGATGCGTAAATCATAGCTGTCATATCTAATGATACCAATAATGGATGAAAAGATCGCACAAATTAGACATTTTTATTCATCACTTCACATCACCTAATGTTGACCGTAAATTACTTTTGTTTACTAACATCGCTTTTGTTTGCTACCCCCTTTCCCCTCTTCAGTTCATCATTGTCTCGGAGGCTCTCAATAGAATGATTATTGAAGGGCAATCAGTGAACCTTTTTCAAGGTTTTAAAGTGAAAATTGTTGATAGTAGGGTTTCACACCTCCAACTTTCTAACGATAGCCTCATTCTTTGCGAGGCTGCCATGTCTATGGGCTACAAATTGCATAAAATTGTGAGGTGTTTCGAGGTCACATCAGGTATGAAAGTCAACATTTCCAAAAGCGAGATCCTTGATATCCATCTTCCGACTGCTGGCACATCTATTTTGGTTGAAGTCCTTGATTACAGGGGTGAGACTTTTCCAACTTCTCGCCTTGGTCTTCCCCTTTGTATTGGTAAACTGCCCTTATGTTTATGGAATAACAGCATTGTGCGTAGGATGAGGGAAAGTTGTCTTCGTAGAAAAGAAGACGCTTTTCTTTAGGTGGTAGGATCACGCTTATCAAAGCTGCTCTTTCAAAACACTCCTTGTATTCTCTGTCTTTGTTCAAATGTCCAAAATTTGTTTTGGGTACGATAAATAGACTCAAAAAGGGGCTTCCTCTAGCAAGGAGCTTCAGCCGAAAGAAAATTACATTTGCTAGAATGGAAGGAAGTGTGCAACCCATTTAGTGAATGAGGTCGGGGTTTTGGAGGATGTCAATGATGCCATCTGGGGAAGTGGCCTGGAGATTTGGGAGAGGAAGGTAGTCTTTGGAGTCTATTAATTTTTCTTTTTCTTTTTCTTTTTCTTTTTTTTCTTTAGAAGATTTTTGGAAGTCCATCATAGCAGGATATTATGGTGTGTCGTGCTTTGACTAGCGGATTGAGCCTTCCTCTCTCTATAGAGCTCCCACCCTGTGAAAAGGGGTTGCTCAACTGGCAGGGAAAGTGATCGAGGGTTTTGGTTTTTTCTGTTGGGGAAGGTGAGAGAGTTCGATTCTAGGATGATATCTTGATTGGTGACTCTACATTGAGAAGAATGTTCCCAAAAACTTGCTACCCTTTACCCTTCTTGGACGTTTCCATTGCCCAATGCTTCTCTAGGTAACGTGCCGATGGGGCTTTGGGTTCCCTCCCTGTGGGCAGAATCTCTCTAATGTTGAGGCAGTCAGGCAGATGATCTGTTGCGCCTTCTCGATCTTCTTCAAAGGGTCTCTTCATCTCCGGGGTGCCATTTGTTGGTCTAGTTGAATGATAAGTCTAGCATATTCTCGGTGACATCATTCTTTTCCCTCAACTCTAGGAATTCGGTGCAATTTGGATGTGGTTGTGTTGGTACTTTATGGTCTTATAGTGCCCTGCCTAAGGTTGCAGCCTTCGCGTGGCTTGTTGGGAGGAAGAGAGTCTTCACCATCAGAAAATCTCCACCACCAATTTCAAAGGGGCTTAACAAAACACTTCCATGCCTGGAAATCGCCCTATCTATATAGCATTCCTCCAAAACACTTCCAGCTTCTCAGACCTCAGAAAATCTCCACCACCATTTTCAAAGTGGCCTAATATTTTTTTTCATTTCACTTTCCCTACCCAATACCTCCGTCCCTCTTTGATTTGCATATCCTCCAATTTACTAGGTGAAATTTATGAATATCACCACCTTTGGCGAATCATGAGCACTAACGAGAGCTTTGATTTCTAACAAGTTCAAAGTGTTGTAAAAGAAACAAACTGTTAATGATCATAAAGAGATTCAAACCAATGTTGCAAAGCCTATTGTAAAATGGTCTGGTACATGCATGCTAATATGTTACAGATGATGGAATATTGAAAAAGAAAATCACTAAAAAATGCTTCCTTATTTCATTCATTCTAATCTTGATCAGTTATTTTGAAATTCCATATCTTTTATTTCTAATTTAAATATTCCTCTGTTGGGCCCAGCTACATTGAATCTTTTCTTTTAGAAGTTGCCAAATAGCATCATATAAAAACCCATGGGAGTATTCATCAGAGTCAGAGAGAGAGACCCACACAGGTAACCAGTGCACCATTGCAACTAGAAGGAAAAATTATCTCACTACTATAAACAAAACAAAACAAAACAAATGCAAGACCAAGGGATAAAATATAAAGAAACAACTTGATAAAATTGCTATCTTCCACCGAAATAGACAGAGACTGATCAGTTTCCATCACACTGTGTCCAAAGCCGCAGCAACATATAATATTTAGGGGCTGTTAGGGAACAAGGATTCTTTAGGAAATCAATTATTTTCCCATGTATATGATGTTTTTCGTTGTTCGTATTATAAAAAGTAGCTTTTAAGTACCTCCCGGAAAGCTGATCCAGGGGCATTTCCACAATAATGTGTGACAGCTTTCGGTTTTGACCATTGACCTTTGGTTCATTTCCATGGAATCAACTAGGAAAATAACAATCAACAAACATTGACATGTGGCCTTTCAAGATTCCCACTGCTTCCCATGTTGATAAATTTCGAGGGGGTTTTCCATATCCATGTTTAGACATCACCCTACTCAAACAGGCCCTTATTGAATGCATGTTCACTTGCTCAGATTTCAAAGTGAAGCACATCTACATAAAACAAAGAGAGAAACTTGCACCATTTTGCATATCTAATAAAACTTTGCTATGACAGCTCAAGAATTAACGGATGTATGGAATAGGACACTGTCTCTCGATTTGCACGCAGTGATCTAACTACTGCAATAACTTGTGGAACAAACTAGACTGGCCTGCAAAACAGGTGAAAAGAAAATAGTGGCAGAAAGTATTTACAGATTGCATCTCCTCTTGATGTGTCAATGGCCTGTTGGGACGATATGTATGGTTTTGGCGCTTAGCCCACAGCCAAAATCGCTGAAATTGCACTGGTATGCCAAATTCTTTAGCCACGTCCTCCTGTCAACCATTTAAAAAGTAGAGAAATAATAAATAACAAAGAAAAGATATATACATCACAATTAACATAACAATGGGAGTTAAAGTGCAGACTGAGCATCAACAGCACTATAAGCTCAGCATTCATCCAAAAAGGGAATACACAGCTCCCCTTCGAAGACAGGAACAATATACAAGAAGAGAACTAATCAACCTAACATGCAATGCAGCAGAGCTTCCCAAATTGCATTAAGTTACACAAAAATAAGGGATGACCAAAATGCACCTGCATGTTTGGCAACTGCTTTTTTATATTGTTGTGAAAGGTAAACACATTCACGAGACAAATGCATGGATGAAGTATCAAAAGAAGAGTTTGAAAGACAATGGATAAAATCTTGAATTGATGGGAGTAAAAGCCAAGCTTCCCTGAATGAAAAATAATTTCACATAAAGAAGAGGCCAGGAAAAGGATGAAGAACAAGGAAAAGAAGTAGCATGACCTCGAAAGGTCCAAGAGGATAAAGAACAAGGAAAAAAAGTAGTAGCAGTTGAAGTTAGAAGGCCAAAAGGTGTCATGCTACTAAAAATGTGACTAAGCAGGTTCGCCAACCCAAATAGGTTTCTAAAATTCCAATAACACATGCATTTTCCCCAGACAAAAGGACGGTACCTTGAAAACGTTAAAGGGCATCTGTTTCTGAATACGAAAACTACGAACTTTATCATGATCCACAAGATCGAAATATATGTCTCTTCCAATCTGTTCTGCAAGATCCTCATTTCGAGCAACCTGGATGGACAGAAACCATTGGTTTAGAAAAGAATATTGACAGGAGGAATGGATGCTAATAAGTTAATAATAAAATTGACAGTCGAAACCTTTATAATGGTATAAAGGTGTGCCTCTGCTTTTTCCTTCTTCTTATGCTCCTTTTCTTCCTGTTCTTTCTTTAATCTCATCTGGAATATGATTGTGACCATGCTCAGTTCAAGTTTTTCCCCAAATAAACCTCTGGAGAAGTTAAACCCATCCAGTGAACAAAAATATCTTACCCTAAGGTGTTCAGCAATGTCCTTCTCATCCACATTACAAATTATTTTGTCCTTGTCACTTTCACGAATATACACAAGCATATATGCATTCGAATATTTTGTAAACTTAAATGGAGTGTTATTGAAGCCAGGATTTGTTTGTGGCAGCTGTGGGATAGAAGCAGAAGAAACAAAACATCATAGGTTTATCAAATAGTCAAAGAGAACATAAATAGCACAACAAAGTATTCTTGGCAGCAAATCCTCACCTCTTCCTCACCACCATATTGCTCCTCTAATGCCCTCTTTACATCTTCTTTTGTTACCCGTTCATCATCAAACTTGAACCTAAGAACAGAATATTCTCATCTGTTAAATAGGTCATTTAAGTCATTCTGAGGCATACATTTACCCACATACAATAAATATAAAAGTTTTTTAACTTTGAAATAAATGTCCCTGCAAAAGCCACTTGCACAGCCACCCACCACATGGGCATGCCTGAGCATGTGCACATGGCAGCAGCAACATTACACGCACAAGCACCAAAATGGCACATGCACAAAGAAGCAGAAATGCAAAACAGAAAATCATCTTCAATAGTGTCACAGCAAAAAGGGAAATTTTGCCAGAAAAAGACCAGTTCCAAATGTTTACCAACTGAAGTGCCCTGAATTGCCGCATAAGTAGATAGGGAAAAACAAGCAGTTAACCATCAGGCATATCAGAAAATGTCAGGGAACTTCCACATTCAGATAGGTGTAGTGATGCGGCTAACCATTACATGGTCTAGAGACTACAGCCAGTTATATAGTTAGCTTTGAAAACATGAATATGGAGTTCCCAGAAATCTAACTCATATGGCACGCAAAATAACTCTACTAGGCAGGTGGCACAAGCATCTGAGAGGCTGATAAAATTCACATACCACTGATCAGTTAAGGTCGGCCTGATAAAAGCGTAATAATGTCCACCATGTACTCCACCACTGTGAACAAGAACACTGCAAGTGAAACAGAACACAGGACTAAAGTCACGGTATACTTTTTGGTCAATCAACTAATGGAAATGCAAATGCTCACAGGAAAGTGGCAAATGCCACAAGAACTCATTAATTGCTTGGCTAATTATTAGATAAAAGAATACGACACAACCGAAGAGAAATTGCAAATGATGACCCCAGGGCTACATCTTTTGGGGCTACAAAGAATATTGCATGCAAGGTAACCTTATGCTCGTCTTCTGAAAAAGGGTAGAAAGGTAAAAAATGACACATCATAAAATTTATCAATACCCTAACATTACAAAGAAGTGGTTAATGACTCAATGGTCATCATCTAAGCTCATCCTTTCTTTCTTTTTCTTTTTCTTTTTTTCTTTTCTTTTTTTATAGGATTGCTTATCCCAATTAATTGTGGTCCACTAAGGTCAATGACTCGATGGTAAATGGCCCAATTATACAGAGGTGGCAGTCACCAAGCAGTCCAGTGCTGTAAGGCCTAGGCCCCTAAATTAAATTTGCCCAAGGAATAGGACCAGGCTTCAAATCTAGGGTGCAGACAATGTTAAATGGCCCAGTCCAATTATCGACCAGGCTTGTGCATATATGGCTCTGAATGACGGTATCGGCCAACGTATCGGCAGCACGAAAAAATGATATGATACGGTGTCACGTATCGGAATCGAGGCCGTATCAGCCTGTATCGGTCATTTTTTGTTTAACCAAAAAAATATATATTTTTTTTAAATATCAGAAAATAGGGGGAAATTTGAGATATTCACAAATCTATCATTTTTTGTGTGTTTTGACCATGTATTCAACGGTGTATCAGACCATTCTTTGATGAAAATGTTGCTTGTCAATTTGACTTGTTGAAAGTCAACTAAATGGGCCCTAATTGAATGCAAATTAAACATGATTTGGTGAACAATGGCCCATTACATTGGAAATACATAAAAAGATGATGAAAATATAAAAAAGAAAGTGAAGGTTTACCCTTCTTTCCGATTTTTCCCATAATGGTCCACTTCACTTCGATTCTTTGAATCCCATTCAAATCATTTGTTTTGATCCTAAAATAGGTCTAGATCTAACATAAAATGAGTTTTTAAGATTCTTCCATGGTTTAAATGGAAACAAGAGAGAGAGAGAGAGAGAGTGAGAGAGAGAGAGAGAGGAGACAAGTGAATTTTTGAAAAAAATAAAATAAAATAAAATAAAATAAAAATCAAATTTGGAGTTTCATGGGCGTATCAGCCCTGTATCGGCACCGATATGAGTTGTATCGGCCGAAAGAGACCGATATGGTCCAACCGATTCCGATATGGCCGATACAGCCCCGTATCACGTATCGTATCAAGCCAATACGGATACGATACGCCCGTATAGGCCAATACAATACCAATTTTTAGAATCATGCATGCATAAAGAATGAATGGTTTAAAGACGATCATTAGCACTTCCCATTCAACATTCATCTGTAACTTAAAGACACTTGTTGGATCCAGGGGATCCAAACTGTGCATATGATGGGACTTGTCATAAATGGAGAATGTCCCCAAAAAAAAATTAAAAAAAATTAAAAAATCTTAAGACTGGACTATTTTCAAACCTTTGATCGTTTAACTCTTTTTCTGCCCTAGCCAGCGTGGCCCTGTAAGGCTAAGGCTAACATTAGGGCCTTTCAAGTCCGATTTGGGCCAAGTCCGGGCTAGGGCCAACAGCGCTCAGCCTATTGCCACCAGCCCACCCGTAATTTGATAGATATTTTGTAAACAACAAATAGCAATGACTTAATGTAGCATTACCATGTTTTGGATGGTGAAACGAGAAGACAAATAACTCTAATAATATTCAACAGATAATGGTGGACATATATAATTCACCATAGGCATGCTTCATCTAAAGACGTAATGCATCTCATAGGCAGCATATGCATAAATATAGTAAAATTTCACCCTCTGAGGCAGAATGTGTAACACCCTGATCCATAGCTGATGTGGTAGACTCAGTGAAAGATACCTCGTTTCAACACTAAGGTCTTGGCATTGATTCCCTTGTGGGGGTGGCTAACAGTGAAGTGTGAACTGACAGTGGGTGTAGTAACAAGCTAACCAAAAAACAAAAAGGCAAAATGTGTAAATTCCTTCAAAGTACACTTTCTTTTTCTTTGAAAGATGGCAAAATATATTGAAGCAAAATGGAGAAAGTGCTACCAAAGATACAAAGAGGGGCCAATAACAACTAATGAACAACCCTGGCATTACTCATCCTGTACCAATTTTCTTCCTTTGACAATTGAGCCTAAATCAAAGCTTATTTAGAAATCTGCCCAGAAAAAAGTACCAAAAAATTAAGCACAGTAACTTGCCTCACAGACCCACCTACCAACAATAAAACAGAATAGTTGTTTGTTTGGACAAGCAAAATGGAGAAAGTGCTACCAAATATACAATGAGGGGCCAATAACAACTAATGAACAACCCTCACGTTACTCATCATGTACAATTTTCTTCTTTCGACAATTGAGCCTAAATCAAAGCTTATTTAGAAATCTGCCAAGAAAAAGTACCAGAAAATTAAGCACAGTAACTTGCCTCACAGACCCACCTACCAACCATAAAACAGGATAGTCGTTTGATTGGATAAAATATCAGCAACCAATTAAGCTAAGAAATTAATTACCCAAGTTATTGGAACAGAAAAATGCTAGTGAATGGTCAAACAAATCAGGATATAAAAGTCTTAAATGAAATACTACCTGTGAAGTGTGTAAAGGTTGCGAACCCTCCTGTCGGCATCTGGAGAAAGATATCTCCCGTTTTCTCTATCAAGGTCCAGTTGCAAAGGGAACTCATAACGGTCATTTATCTGCATAAAGAGAATAACATTACTTTCCATTTTTTTGCGTAGCAGGCACTAGTGGTGGTAGGATGTGACATGTTGGCATGTGAGAGGTGTTGGTAATGAAACAGAAGGTCCCAGCTATTATGTACTGCTGAGGCATCGAACATGATGTTTTATGTGCATGTGTACTTCATGCACATGACCTTAGGGCATGCAGGTAATAGTTGGGATGGGAGTCAACAGTGGCTGTAACCGTGATGGCATGTGAGCGATGTCAATATGAGTCTCTATCATGGACCACTCTAAGAGACTAGAAGAAGAAAAAGGTTAATTTCTGGTGCACAGCCAATTATAAATCTTTTGCAAATCTAACATTTAAGAGCCAATCCCATGCTGTTGGGAGAAAGGATAAAATGGTGATGATGAAATAAAAGGAGAAAAATAAAATATAATGATGATGATAATTATGATGAAAGAAAAGCACATCAAGGAGAAAACCCCAATGTGATGCCTGTGAAACTACCTATAAAAACAGGACAATAAAAGTGATGCAGCAAAGCAATGGTGAGTCCAAATTAGTGACAAAGGTCATAATGTTTATAGAAAGAACAATAAAATGCTTTCTGCAAGAATACTGAATTGAGTTGGTAATTAATATGACCATAGATGGTGCTGGAGAACAACTTGCACCTGACTTTTATAGTATTTGACTTTCTTTGTACTTCATTGTTTTCTCTAGTTGGGTTGATATTTGTTGTGCACCAAAAGAAATATTTTCCTTGATATTATTTATTCATTGAAAACTTCCCCTTAGTAGCAATTGCATGGTCAATAACTAGATTGCATCAATCCACCATTATGTGGGGCCTATGGATCAAAATATCACTAATTCGATAACTAGATTTCATCAATCCACCATCATGTGGGGCCTATGGATGGAAGGACACAATATTTTTGTGAAAAGTCAACTCACATGGAGAAGGTATAAACAAAACATCAAATTCTCACTTGTGGAAATGAAGTATGGCAACTATCTAACCATTACTGTGTTGTTTTTTTTATATGGATAACAATTACTTTTCAAAGAAAGAATTGAACCCAATGAAATATGAGGAGATGATAAGGAATCACTCTCCCCCGGGCCCCACCCTTCCTCTTCTCAACTTTACAACACCCCTGAAAGGTTTTTGGACAAACAGCACATGTAACTTTCTTTTTGCCCCAAGGAAAGCCTCTCTTGAAAATTCTACCAAAGTTTTGTTATTTCACCCTTTCCAAATGGCCCACAACCAGCTAGCAAGAACACACTCCATTATGCCATTCCCAATTTACCCTAACAGCCCCTATTTCATGCTTTGACTCAGGCATCATCTAAACCATCCTGCATAACTTAAAGAACCCACCCACACACTACTGAAAAGGGTACGCTTTATGACTAATTGATACAACATTTCTGTATTCCCTTGGCATAAGATGCAACTGTTTATAATTATTATCATCATGTTTTTAAAGTGATCCAATGTCAAAACTTTGACACACTCATCATTAAAGTGCACCACCATTAGAACCTTAACAATCTATGGCGTTCATAATTGATTTCAACGTTGCAAGATTACATTTCTCAGAAAAGGAGAAAAAACCGAATGCATAATGCATGTGTATCATGAGAAACTCATCCCGTGGAAAGTAGCCACATTTAATGATTACAAAACCAGTATAATTGGTTTATTGATTGACAAAGTAGTTCAATAAGATTGTAAGATTGAACAAAATGTCAAACAAAATGGAGGAAAGCATCGTGGCACCTATTTTGTATGAATAAAGGAAACATACAAAGATAAACTAACTATCATGAGATTAAACTTATGAGACTTGCTATGAAACTTTGGGAGAGATTGATTGAACAATGATTAAGGCATGAGACAAGTGTACAAAAAATTTATATAATTAAGTTTCATGCGAGGAAGGAAACTAAGGCTATTTCCTACTTAGACAATTGATAGAAAAATATTGGGGGAGGATGGATCTCCACATGGTCTTTATTGACTTGGGGCTTGTTTGGATTTGCTTTAAAAAGTGTTTATATATATATATAAATGATTTTAAAAGTCACTTTTTTATGCTTTAAGTGTGTTTGGTTAGCCACTTAATTAATCAATTTAAGGGAAAAATCCAAATCAATTTTAGAGCCATACATTTGTTTTGCAAAATATGGCCCATCTGATCAATGGATCAACCTAATTCTTGGGCTAGGGCCTTTCTAATGTATGGTTGGATCTCAAATCTACATGCCATGTTGGGCAAACGTATGGCACATACATGAGTTGTATTGCACACAATGTTCTAAATATCGTTATCGCATTAAGTATCGCACCCTTGGGATACTAATAAATATCGGTTATCGCATGGGATATATCGGTTGTATCATGTAATGTTTTGTTGTTGTTGGGAAACATGGGAATATTTGGAAATTAGTCAAATTTTTCAATGAAACTTCGGGGATTGTTAAAAAGGGGCATCAAAAAAAAAAAACTACATATAATAGGGGTTTCCTTTGTATGGGTTCTTAATATATGTGCTTTTCAACTGAACTGATGCAAGTATATTCAAAGTCTATTCATATAATTTATAAACATAAGAAAACATGTATGGAAATACAAGCAATACATTCAAAAGCAAAAGAAGAATCACTAGATCAGGTTACATGTTTAATATTGTGTTTGGATTATAAAGATTAAACCTGATTTGTGAGAAATTAAGAAATTTTGAATTTTCTCAATTTACCTCAACTTAACCCATCTCCCCAAATCTAGAAATCGAAGTTCCAAATCCATGATTTTTAATGAAAAACATGAAGAATCATAGATTTGTAACCATTTGACACTGGTTTAACATGATTTACAATAAAAGCATAGATCAAAAATTGAAAATGCTCACTAGATTGAATAAGTGGGTTATATCCGCACTACCTATGTGTTTCGTTTCGCGCAAGTGAGATACAAGATATATCATGGGATATATCGACTAATATCGTCGATATTTAAAACACTAATTGCACATGCACATGGGCTTAGCAAATCTCGTCTCTAGAGAAGC
This sequence comes from Magnolia sinica, assembly GCF_029962835.1. NCBI lineage: Eukaryota > Viridiplantae > Streptophyta > Magnoliopsida > Magnoliales > Magnoliaceae > Magnolia > Magnolia sinica. The sequence goes on from NC_080578.1 coordinate 96,310,669, forward strand.
CGAACAGATGCACCTTTCATAAAACCCTTGTCCCCAGTGCCACGAGGCCCACCGCAATAACCGTGAGATATCCACTCCATCCATCGATTTCACCGTATCAAGTTGGGGTATGATTCCAATTAGGAGATAGATCCAAGACTTAAGTGGGCCACACCACAGGAAAGGCTTCATCTCTCACCATTGAGACCTTCATAGGGAAATTGTTTTCTTATGCACTTTTTCACATAAGCAATTCTCAAAAAGCAATTCCAAAAAAATTTCTTTAGTATCGATTTTGTAGTTGCTAGAAGCAACGCCAAGTAGGCCCTTAGAGAAAGCATAAGCTAGGGTCCCTAAAGAGTTAATCTGGTGGTTGTTGGGAAAGAAAGTAGTCTCAATACTCAAGCGGATGCATTAGCATGAGCAGGGATATGCATGAGGGAGCATAAAAAAATGTGAGGACTACTAGTGGAGAGACAGGCGAGTATCCAATTATAGTAAGCTTACACTAGACGTCGGTATTGAGTGTGTATCTTTTTTGCATTGGTTACGAAATAATGGAGCATTTACAAGAAAACATCCTGTGGTGTATGTTGTTTGCAGATGACATAGTTTGGATTTGATTGACAAGATGAGGGATGGGGTGAATGCAAAGCTAGAACGATGGAGGGATGCTTTAGAATCTAAAGTTAAGTCAGACATGAACAAAGTATATTGAATGCAATTTTTGAAAGAGAGGAATTAATTAAGATTGTTGAGCAAGACATACACAAAAATGGCCATTTTTTATGTCTTGGGTCAATAATTTAGGAGAGCAAAGTGACTGAGACGAATGTTGCTCATAGAATTAAAGTTAGGTAAACGAAGTGGAGATGTGTCTTTTGGAGTAATGTGATCGAAGCAAGCCAATGAAACTGAAGGGAAAAATGTATAGGATAGCTATAAGACCAGCCATGCTTTATGGGGTAGAATCTTGGCCAATCAAGGAACATGCTCATAGGATGAGATTAACGGAAATGAGGATGTTGAGATCAATGACCAGCAAGACAAGGAAGGATATAACTAGGAATGCCTTCGAGGGAACCTAGGAGTAGCACCAGTAGGTAATAAAATGAGGAAAATTAGGCTTCGATGGTTTGGCCACTTGCAACAGAGACCAAGTATTGCACCAATTACAAAAGGTGAGACAATTCAAGTTGAAGGCTCTAAAAGGGCAACGGAGAAGGACCAAAAGTATGTGGGTGGAGGTACTAAGAAAAGAATATGGTGTAACTAAGGATTTTATTTTACTTTTGAAGATGTGTAACAAAGTGATAGAGTAGAAGGGCATAACAAGATTCGTCTAGTTGACCTTAATTAGCTAGGCTTAGATAATTATGACCAAATATTAGTATGAACATCAACATGAAAAAAAAAAAAAAAACCTTTTTACTACCATGATATATAGTAACTTAAGTGCACAAGTGTGAATAAACATTTGAAATAAATGGAATTATTGAATTTTCGAAGTCCAACAATAAATTGAGCATTGACTAGACTAAGAATTTGAGCTCTAACAATGCCAATAATAAATTAGATGACCATGTAGTTGCAATGCAAATAAAAGAATGAAAAACTCATATGTAAGCATAAAACAATGACAACACAATGTAAAAGAAAGAAAGCAACACTCTTCTTTTTAACAAGATTGTTCATTCCATCCTTCAAAAAGAAAATAGTTTAAAGCTTTTGTCCATCTAATCCCAAGCATGTGCAAGGAAGCCATATAAAGCCCATTAATATTGGAATGGGTAAGCAAAAAAAAAAATTCCCTGAACCGTTCACAAATGGTTAACTCATTACTACTCACTCTACCCACATACCTGATTACTGTTCATCATAACAAAGCAAATTAACAACGACAAAAGCAGCAAAAAATACACACTGAACATTGCAAAAAGAATCACGATGCATGACAAAGATTCAACATCTACGGATAAAATACAGTGATATAAATACCAACCTTTACCATTGTGTCCCGCATGAAATCATATTCAAACCGTTTAAGCTGAAGTTGCAACACAGGGGGGAAGTCAATGAAAAGGACACCCTTCTTTGCATCCTGGAATGGCAATGGCACAACTATTTACAAAAAAATCATTCGGGAATAAAGAGAATCTAAATAATTTTATGCCAGCATATGATGGAAAGTTTTTTTTTATTTTTTAAAGAACTTACAATGACTTGGGTGCCATCAAATAAAATAAAATAACATGACTAAAAATATGATCATTGGCATGACTTGACTAAATATATGCTCGCCAACTAAAATATGTTGGTGAGTCAAGCCAACCAAGAATTGCTCTGCCAAAACAGAGCATCAACTTGATCAAGTCGTAATGGACTGCCTAAGCCAAGCTAAAACCCTAGAAATTTGAATTTCTTGTGCTCATTGTATTAGAGGCCAGAATATACATTTCCACTTTTTTACATTATGTTCTAAAGACATCTTGCATTGGAAACAACTGACCTGTAACCCATGTTGCTCTGCATGATACTTGTTATCACCTTCAAGACGCTCAACTTCCACATACTTGTCGAAAGAAGCATAGACATCCCGACAACCTTTCACATCAAGCTGAAGGTCTGCCACATATGTAAAAAGAATCAAGTACTCTGCACAAGGATATTCATTATAAATCACTCCTTACATGAAATATTAGACCAAAAATAAATACCATAGAATGACTCCTTTCTTGTAGATTTGTAGTCGACATTGATGCATTCGATGTAGTTCATATGGTGCCCTTCGAATAACTGTTGTATCGTACCTTCCACAACAGTTCCCTGATCCAATGAAATCCGATATCAAAATCGTAATAACCCTGACACCCACAACAATCCAATAAAATCTGATATTCTGAATGTAGTACCTTCATCTTATCTTCCAGCTTTTCACAAAGAACCCTATTGAGTTCTTGCACATCGTGTTGCATGAAAGAATCATATGTATCCCATCCAAACGATTTAGTTAGCTCTTTTGTTGCAACACTATTGTCGGTGTACTGGAGCTTATAGAACAAACTCTGCAGAGCTAGAGGAATGCTCCCTGACGGCATATCGTTCTCTGTGGTAGGCATATGGTACACAGCCTGGCATACAGATCCAATGAATGGTTTCTCCTTTTAATAATGCTAAATGAAGAAGAAGTTGTGCACTAGCTACAAAACGAAATTCCAGACAAGATGTGAACCTTTCTGAAGTAGGGAATATGGTACAAAGTCTGAAGAAGGGAATTCATATAACAGGTTGCTCCTTGGTTCTTAAGACCAACATAGCCCGTCTCTTTTTTCGAGTCATACGTCCAGTAATCAACAACCCGACGAACTGCAACCTCCGCTTCAACTATACACGTATCATTCACAAGATACCCTCTAGACGGGTCATAGAGTTCGCTGAGAGGCATGAACGATGTGAAGCCCCAGTCACTCTCTCGAGCGTTGAATTGGTGCTGCGTGTCTGCGTAACTCAAAAGAAGTCGAAATCATCACCCAATTCACGAGCGTGCTGGCCAATACCTGGATCTCCGCATATGGGCACATTTGGCGGACTTGCAACCTTGAGAAGAACGAATGCTTGCCACCCAAATCATGAGTGGTGTCACTTCTGGAAGGACCTGAAACGACACTGCTCATGATTTGGGGTAAAAATATGCCTTTTTATTTAAAAGGAGAAAAACATCAGCCTCTAAAGAGCCTTTTTAAAAGAGGAGTTTGGTTTCCAAAATCAGGATGTGGCAAACATCCAAATGCACTTGCAACACATTGCACTGTGAACCACAATCCAAGACCAACATCAAATTAACCCAAAAAAAGTCAACATGGAAACCACATGTGGAAGTTAAAATTAGACAAGGGAAGTATCTTTCAAAAAAAAAAAAAATTAGACAAGGGAAGTGATATATATGCACCCTAAGTTTAAATACACTGTTTTTTGTAATGTTCTTAGTATTGAAATGGTAAAGATGTGCCATTACCATAATAATACCAGAAGTAGAAAAAGGGGATTACAAATCAAAAGGAGAGGGTCGAGATATCTGCTCATCTTACAACTGCATTAAAAGCCAGACCTTTGCTACCAATTCTCTTCAAATTATGACAAAATGAATAGCAGAGGAGAATATATACCTTTCCTTACTGAATACTTGTTGTGGATTTGATTGATCACAGCCAAGCTGAATTGGGCATACCTACTCCAACCATACGGCAAGCTGGCTGAATCCGCGACATCCAAATACATAGACAGCTGATCCACGTTGTTTCCTTTTGGAAAAATGAGCACCCGCCTGTCATCCGAAGCAATGCAAGAATTGCAAATCAAACAAATCGAAAGGGACAAGAAAACCAAAAAAAAAAAAAAAACGGTAGTATCACTAAAACAGATGACACTCGAGATCCATGCACATGCACTTACCATTTGTAACCGCCAACAAAAAATATGTCAGAGTAGTGCTTCTTGGTATTCAACCTAGAGAAATTCTCGATCGTCCACGTGAATCTTGACGACGGAGGATCTTCCACCGCCTGATTCTCCACCGTACTGGCAGCTTCCGGTTGTGGCACTACTAATAAACAGATGAGGAAGAAACATTAAAATAAAATTAAAAAAATCAAAACCCTAAAAGCACCGATACCAAACTCCACTGATTTTCAAAACCATATATCAAAGCCCTAAAAAGCGAATTACAGCGAATCGAACTTACCTTCCATCGGTTGCGGGCCTTCGACGAAATCGGAATGCGGGACAAGCATCTCGTCGTCTTCCTGCTGCAGAAAACAAAGCACGAATCAAGGGTCAGATCCAGCAAAACCACGCCCCATGGGCCACCGAATCGAAACGCTATAAATCGGGCCCAGCAGCGGTGGAATTGGAATTTCTGCCGATTTCTTTAGAAAAAAAAAATTGAAACCCTAGAAAGGAAGAGCGAGCAGAGAGATGGATTCTGTCTTTATAGATTACATCTAAGGGAGGAGGAGTCATCATAGTCATGGATGGACAAATATGGACCGTCGGATCGAGGAATCTCAGACGAGCTTTGGAAGGGAGATATAGAGAGAGAGAGAGAGAGGAGGCTCTGGAACCAGAGACCAACGAGAGGGAGTACTGGAAGAAGGGCAGGGGTTTTATTGTGGAGGGGTACTTTCGTAATTTGGGCTGGAAAAGGAAAAGGGGGGGAAGAGCAAGAGATATACCTCAGGAGGAATGATCTATGGTACAATGAGGTGCATGGTAAATTATACTCTAGCAACAATTTTTCCCGGCAAATTGGGCACGTGTAAGAAATCTCAACTGTTAAAGAGGTGGGCCCCGAAATGAAGATTTCCTGGAAATGAAATCTGGCTAATATTATCTCCAAAACGGGCCACACATGTATGTCGGTTTGGATCTTTGGTTGTACATTGAATTTTAGGTTTGACGCTTTATGGTCATTTTAAATGAATGATTTTCTCCAAGATTGATCTTTGTGGTGGGTCCCACCTATTTAACGGTTTCGATGGTGAGATTATATTTTGGGTTGGAAGAAAAGGGGTTGTAGCATGGTAACGGAACAGGCCACGGTTGCCTTTGGTCATTCCTCGACCCGGTAAGTACTATGGAAGCGAGAAAACTATGCAGCGTCTTGCACGGTGTGCCTCAGGCGTGCGAGCATCCGTACGTACACGTGGCAAGCATGCACTGATTTCAGTCGGTCTAGACTGCGGGCCCCACTTTGGATGGATTCAAGGAAGCAAATTGGGTGGTGACCCAACACCACCGATATGCCTGACGTGGGGACTCTGTGGGACCCACCATGACTGATGTGCATTATCCCCACCGTCTGTCCGTTTTTCCCAGCTCAATTTAGGACCAGAGCCCAAAATTGAAGCGTAACCCAAGCTCAAGTGGACCACATCATCAAAAACAATGGGGATAATGATTTCCACCGTTAAAATTTCTTACGGCCATCAACAGACCTGGACAAAGGGAAACAAAATATCAGCTCAATCCAAAACTTCCGTGGCCCTTTGAGAAGTTTTCAACGGTGGGTGTTTAATTTCTACTTTTTGCTTGGTGTGGTCCACCTAAATATTAGATATGTTTCAATTTTGGGTTCATGCCCTAAAATGATCTGCAAAAATGGATGGACGGCGTGGATTAACTACATACATCATGATGAGCTCAAAAGAATCCGGTCACCAGATATCTGTAGCGCTGGTGGCCCGCCCCCGGATTTCAAGTGCAGAGAAGGATCCAAACCACGATCGGTGACCTCTTGCTATTGACTTTCAAATCCGACGGTCTCTCTTTCCAAAGTATCTCATAATAGCCGTTGATCAAACGATCTGGAGTGTCCGGTCAGTGTGATTTCGAGATGGGCCCCAGCTAAAGTGGGCCACGATCGTGTATACGTTTACGTCGCGCGCGTGATGCGCGTGTGCCTCTTATGAGCGCTTCGCTACCAGAGCATTATATATTTCCCTTGGACGTGGATGTGTTGAAGCGTTTCAGTCGGCAGGCCCTCCACAACGCATGGCCTACCTGAGTTAATCAGGACCGTTCATCCAGTGGACCCCTGTTGATGAACGTGACCGGATTATGCAACAAGCCCAACCGAGAGTGTATCCACAAGGGCTGAGAAGAGACTCATAGCTAGAAAAACCAGGAGACCAAAAGCTAGAAAAGCCAACGGTTCTCGTTCTATAAAAAGGAAAAGGCTCCTTAATTAACGATCACGATTCTCTGACAGCAAGATTTTTGGGGGCCTATGTACGGAGAGGACTAGGGACCAATCAACTATTGTGTTTTCACTTTTCTACCAACGACTTTGGAGTTTCACTGTTTCAGGGCAACCTGGATTCTGTCTCGTGGGAAAGAGGGTTGCGTGGTGATCCCAACACCTTATCCTGGTGAACGAAATCTGTGGGACTCGCCTGGGTGTCTTTATTTTATCCACGCCCTTCATCCGTTTTGTTAACTCATTTTAAGACATTAATCTAAAATTAAGCATATCCAAAGCTTAAGCAAACCACAGACAGGAAACAATGAGAGCATGACATCCACCATTGAAATCTTCTTATAGCCTACCATGTTATTTATTTATCATCCAATTTGTTAATAGGGTCATGAAATTTTCAACTATAGGTGCTCAATCCCCCTTAAATATAATGTGGTCCACTTGAGCTTTGATAAGATTTGATTTTGGGATCCTACCTCAAAGTGAGCTCCGAAGCGAACATGGATGAATGGAAAGGATACAGCCGACGTGGATTGCCTGCCTATCTCTAGCAACGAACAGGCAGTTCTTTGGGTGGGCCGACTGTGATGGCCTGAGTATTCACTTATTCATGCCATCAGTCACTTTTCTCTTATCATCTTAAGATATGTGTTCGAAAATAAGGTAAATCCAAAGCTAAGGTTGACCATAAGTCAAATGAACCGTGCATTTAACCGTAGGCTGCATTTAATGTTTGTTACGTGCATTTAATGCAACTAAGCTTATTATTTGTTGTGGTCCACTTAAATGTTAGATATGCTTTATTTTTATGCACATATTTTAAAAACATCCATAAAAATGGATGCACGAAGTGGATAAATAAATACATGACGGTGGGTGTATCCATGGAACTGCCAATTCGGGTAGGACACGGTCTGCTTTCAGCCAAAACACAAACACGGCCTTGGTCCCAAGTCTGATCACCAGGGTTACTCGAGGTGACGGCGTCACACGCAATTAGCTTGGAGGGTCCCCGGTGGGATCTGTACCTTCAGGCCCGACTGTCATAAATATAATATATGTATATACTCATTTGCATACCTACGTGTGCACCTTTACACACGTATCATGGACGCGGGATCCCTTAAAACCTTAGGGGATAATTTTTCACCTGATCTAAAATTCTAATGGACCATAAAATAAAGAAATGCAAATCAAGTGTTCATTTTTCATGGCTAATAAAAGTTTTCAATCAAATTAAAAATTAGGCCGAGGAGTTTAAAAAGGTGTTGTTCTACGTGGATCATTTAGATTTTAAAGTCACATCATGTATAATTAATTCTGAAAAAGTTTGCACCAGTTTTTCCATGAAATTTTTAATGGTGTGGATTCAGTCTCTACTGTCTATTATGACATCGGCTTTGGAAGATCTGTGCCTACTTTATATTTTTGTGGATCATGCGTTGTAATGAGTTTTTAAAATGGATAAATGTTGTAGATATAAAGCAAGTATATCACAGTGGGCCCACGGTTAAGGATCCAACCAAACTGCGCTTAGGCTCCACGTGGCATACGTGCAGCTATATTAATGGAACGAGGGGAGCTGATTAGGTGAGACTCTGGATCCACCGAGGTGGGTGGAAACCTGACTGTGGGGCTCACACTGATGTATGTTTCTTAAATCCACACCGTCCAACCATTTTGAAAGCTCATTTCAGTGCATGATCCTAAAAATGAAGTTGACTCTAATCTTGGGTGGACCACCACACAGGAAACAGTTATGATTAAATTCTCATTGTTAAAAACAACACAGATTCCACGGGAATGTTTATTTTTCATACAATTAGTTGATAAAGTCACAGACACCTAGATAAAGAGGCCACACAATTATCATCTCGATCCAAAGCTTTTGCGGCCCATGAGAAATTGTTAATAGTCAATTACCACTATTTCCCTAAACATGGCTCATGTGCAAGTTGGAACTACTTCGTTTTTTTAGATCATGCCTTAAATGAGCTTTCAATACAAATGGATGGTGTGGATTTTGTTACATATATCACAGTGGGCCCCACAGTTAGGGGACTTCCACCCACCTCGGTGGAACGGGGTCTCACCTAATCCACTCCCTAAAACAAGCATCCAACGTATTTGACGATACCAACTTGCTATCATATCAATGGACGCGGATTCGCTACTTACAGGTTGAGAAGCCTGACTCACTACTGGAGTGACATCACTTAATTCTGTGGGACCCATCATGATGTATGTGTTGTATCCACACTGTCTATCCATTTGGATATATCACTTAACAGAATGAGACAAAAAATGACTCAGATACATACCTCGAGTGGACCTCAACACAGAAAATAGTGGAGAGAGTGACGCTCACCGTTAAAAATTTCTAATGGCCACAAAAGATCTCGGTAAAGCTGAAATTTTTGTTTTCCTTTCTTTCATGTCTGTCTTAATTTATGATTACGTTGGATCTCATATAAAGCAGACATTAGGAAGGTTTCAATGGTGGGTGTTACTCTCTTCACTGTTTTCTACGGTGGAGTCCACTTGAGCTTTGGATCTTACTCATTCTTTCTCTAATGCCCTAAAATTATCTCTCCAAATGAATAGACGGTGTGGATACAACACATACATCATGATAGGTCTCACATAACTTGATGACGTCACTACAGTAGCTAGTCTCGCTACTCAACATGACAGTATCTAATCCACATCCTATATCAATCCACGTCTGTTGTTGAATTTGGACCACGGACTATGCTTCATCTCAGTCGTTCATTGGGTAAGGCAAGATTTTGACAGTTAAGATCAAGGTGGACCCACCGATTATAATGTTCCATTTATACCAGATGTTTAGTGTGTATCTGCATGCACGAGCATGGATCAGCCTAATCTAGCAGCGTATGGAATAATCCACCTAGAAACGTGATTAGTAGTGAAGCACGGATTAGATGAGAATTTTCCTGGGGCGATGATTTCGGTAGGGTGGGAAGACTCGACGGTCTGATGTGGACGCGGAGGACGCGGATTGCGTCCTACCCCTGCCCGTCTCCAGCTGGGAACGGGCAGCAGTTTTGAGTGGCCGCCGTGATATATGGATCTTATCCATACCGTCCATCTATTTTTTCATATTATTTTAGGGTTGAAGCCTAAAAATGAGGCAGATCCAAGGCTCAAGTGGACTGCACAATGAGAACTAAACTCTCACTGTTGAAAACTTCCACAGGGCAACAGAAGTTTTGGATGGAGCTGATATTTATGCTTTATATTCATCCCGGTTTATGTAACTTTATAAATAGGTTGGATGGCAAATAAACATTTCGGTGGGCCCTAAACAAGTTTCAACGATGAGAATCATTATCACCACTGTTTCTTATGGTGAGGTCCACTTCAACCTTTAATCTGCCTCATTTTTGGGCTTATATTATACAATGAAGGGAGAAAAAAAAAGTTTTAAAAAAATAGACTGTGTGAGTAAGACCCATACATCACCATGGCCACTCAAAGCTACTGCCCATTTCGTACTACCCCCACAAGGACCTACTATATATAGACGTCCTGTAGAGCCTTGTGGGGCCGACTATAGTATATATGTTTTATTCACACTGTCCATTTATTTTAAGATATAATTTTAGCTAATGGCCAGATTGAATGTTCAAATAGACTACGCCACAAGAAACACTAAGATTTGAACAAGGAAAGCTTCTTGGACATCACATAAGTTTGGATGAGGCTAATATTTGCCTATGTTTACATGTTCTTATCAATCGGTTGGATAGCAAATAAATATTACATTGAGCCTTAGAAAAGCTTCAATGGAGAGAGTCATTATCACCAATATTTCATGTGAGCCTTGGATTCCCTTTTGAGTTTATCTCCTAGAATGGTATGTTAAAATGGATAGACATAGTCTATAAAACACATAGATCATGATGGGCTCCACATCCACTGCTAAGATTGTTCGTCTCTTGCTATGTCCTAGTTGGAGTAGTACCCAATCCATGCCTATATGGTAGCACCACTCTCCCCGGGCAGGGATTAACTATAGTCAGCTCATCAAGCGCTGATGAAAAAGTACCACGTGTGCATTCACAAATATGAGACCCGTAACAAAAGAGGCAAAAACATTGTCACCTTTTTCATTAGTGTTGTACCAGGGGAGGGGCAATACTAGGGGTGCACACAGGTCAGTTCGGTCCGATTATGGGGTGAAACCGGAACCGAACCGTTCCTAATGGTTCTAAGATTTTCGGAACCGGAACCAAACCGTTAGCACCCTATAACTAAACTGAGACCGTGAAAACTGGTTCGATTCCGGATCGGTTCCACGGTTCTGAGCTTTTTAAAATCCAGCCCAATTATGACCTTGCTTGATTGAATTGGCAGCATCAAAATATTATAGTTATATACTTAAAGCCCATTGACAATTAGTCATTTCAAACACGGTATCATTTGATACATGTGCTCCTAACATCTCATGTATATTAAAAGCACATTTCAAAAAAAAAAAAAAAGATTGAAATATTGGTCATAACAGCTGGCACTTGGCTCATAATGATTAGGCATTTGACTGGTATAACTTAATATAACAAGAGTTGAAATCTTGATTTGGATTTTTCTATTCAGTGTAAGGGCCGTAGCCAAAAAGAAAAGAAAAAGAAAATCAATGGTGAGAACATTTTGTAAATTAATCAATACAACCCATGATTTCGGATCCATGGTTCGGTTCGGTTCTACTTGCCCCTAAACCGGAACCGAATCATATTCAACAATTCTTGGATTTTTGGAACCGGAACCAGAACCGGTGCAGTCTAGAACCGGACAAAACCGGACCGTTTGATCAGTGCCGTTCCGTTTCCACGGTTCTACCAGTTCGATGTGCACCCCTAGGCAATACTATTTGCTTGGGCAAGGTGATGGATTGATAATTTCCTTTATAGGAATCAATGTAAGCAAATAATATTATTTATTTTTCCCAATAAATATTTAACCATTGATGGTTTTGTTTGTAACTTTTCCTTATTTAGTGATGTCAAATAAAGGTATTATTTTTTCCTCTCTTTTAATTTAACAAAAATAACATATTTTAAAATGTTTACCTTTTAAGTTATGGAAATTGGGCTAATCAAACAATTGCTCTCCATTATGGGGAAAATTAAATAGATTATAGCGAATGACAAAATCACTCTATCTTAAGGCATTGTTTAAAAGAGAAGATTATTTCAATGTGAGGAGCAAATTCTCTCCTATAAATATACATACATATATACATATATGTATGGAGATAGAGAAAGTAATGGTCTCTTATGCACCTTACCCCAGGAGACCTCTGTGTGCACAAGGTTAACTTACTTGGACAAGTTGGCTTGAGGTGGGCCATGTGGTTATGGATTCATGAAATCCACTTTGGTCATTAAGTCTCTAATGACAATTTAGTTGTAGGTTTGAAAGAACAGATGAATTTGTGATTACGGTGGGGTCACATCAAGGGAAAAAGTAGGGGTGGTGATGGATTAATAAGCTTATTCATATGAGTCAATGTAAGCTCGTTCATGAATCAATGTAAGAAAATAATATTATCTATTAAATTTCTTTAATTTATCAATAAATATTTAACCATTGACGATTTTGTTTATAACTTTTATTTATCTAGTGATGTCAAATCAAGGTATGTGTTTTATTTCTCTTCTTATTTAGTGAAATATCACCTATTTTTAAAACATTTACCTTTTCAAGACAGGGAGCATGGGCTAATCAAACATTTGCTCTTCGTGGTGGGGAACATTAAATGGATTATAGTGAATGATAAAATCACTCTATCTTGAGGTATTGTTTAGAAGATAAAATTATTTCAATGTGAGGAACAAATTATTTCACACAAAACACACACACACACACACACACACACACACACACACACAAGTATATGCGTGTATGCATGGAGAGAGAAAGTAATGGTTCCTTATGCACCTTACTGCAAGAGACCTTTGTGGGCACCAAGTTAGCGTACTTGGATGGGTTGGATCGAGGTAGGCCCTATGGTCATGGGTTCATGAAATCCACTCTGGTCATTTAGTATGTGATGGCAATTAAGTTATAGGTCCAAAAGATCAAATGGATTTGTGATTAATGTGAGGTCATATCAAGGGGAAAAAGTAAGAGAGGATGACACCTACTATTAAATTTTTAGAGGGCTCACCGTGATGTTTATGTGAAATCCACTCTAGCCATTAGCTGCCTTCTAACAACTAACAATACATGCATGGGAGCTAAGCTCTGTGTGCATGCGTGAATTATGTGGGCTATGCCAATTAAAAAAGTTTAGATGGTGGGCGTCCCCTACACTATTTCGCTCATATAGCCCATATGAATTATGGATGGTAGTGATTTTTCAACCCCATGGTTAAAGTTTTGTTACACTCTTTATGGTTGAAGTGGATTTCACATGCACATCATGGTGGAGCTCACCCCAACACTCCTCCTTGGTTTGCCCACTAGCTCCCGCAGCTCAAAATGCATGTTGACCCTACCCAGCAGCAAACTCTTGGTAGCAGATGCTGAAAGTGCTATATGGGCCCACCACAATGCATGTATTCTATATACACTATTTATCCATTTTGCGGGATTATTTTATGGCATGAACAAAAACAAATATGAGGCAAATCTAAACCTTTAGTGGATCACACTACAGGAAACAATGCCGATTAACAATGTGAATGCCGCCCGATTGCCTTCACTTGTACTTACCAATTGTGCATATGAGGTGTGGAATTGGCTCAGATGTAGCAAATGCATTTGATTTTTAGAGTCGTCATTACCCAAAGGAAGTTTCAGAGTCTACAGCCAACTAGAAACTGTAAAATCGATTAAGGGCCGGGGAATTGTAAGATTTCCCAACTCAAGTGACTCTTGTAGTTGGTCTGTGACCATAAATTATGAGTAAATGCATCGATTATAAAAAGACGAAGGGGTAAGGCACCCTCTCATGCCCGCACATCGTGCAATCTTTACTTTACGGGATTTTACAACTTTCAAGGATTTATAATAATTTTGGCATTACTTTATCTAGTCGTGCTTCGCAAATCTTAAGACTCCGAGCAAGCGAAAAGAGGAAATAAATGGCACTCGACCCTACTGCATGGAGTTTAAGACCCCGGGTAAGCCAAATAAAGAAATGATGATCAATAAGGGGAAGTATTGCATAATAAAAGATAAAGGATAAAAGAAAGTGAGTATGTGAATTTTAATGTGTTTATGATGTGTGGACTGGAATGCAAGTTGATTAAAGACGTAAGAAGGGAAATAAGAGACTCGACACCTGTAACGCCCTAAAAATTGGGGGTCGAGCATACACTCGGCTCCCAATTTTCCGGGTATCACTTATAACCGAATTTTATTAATTTGCGTTTAATAAGGTTTAAATGCGTAGTGTGGAATTCCTTGGAACATGAAGCACAATCACAACTAGTTTACTGAAATGACAAATATCAAAGATATACAAGTCTAAAAGAATATATATGGGTCGCATAAGGCGTTGCCCAACATAATCACAAAAAGAATATCATGTCCAAAAGAATAGAGTTGAGTCCACTACTCAGCGATCCAAATCTTGTCTACTGGGCTGACGGGGAACCGTCCATCAGCTGAAAATAGGACAGCTCTCCTCCTCCTCAAGGCTCGCGTCACCAGGCTCCTCGTACTCTGCATCACCTGTGTCTATGAGAGAGTCTGGTTGGTGTTTTAAAACACCGTCCCAGAGTGGGAGTGAATGATCAACTTAGTGGGTGCTATTAGTCTTAAGTAATAACAGACATCAATTATATTATGAATTTAATGAAAGGCAAGCATTCATAAACACCTAACTAATCTTGCTAATGCAGGTGCATGAAAATGATATGATGGATGCCATCGCCATGACATTCCCTCAAGTGACTCCATCTAACAATTGCACATGATTAACACTCCCTCAATGCGACCTCGACTGCCGAGTCACTAACCTAATTAGTGCGATGCAATATGATGGTGTTAGCCGGGTTCTTAGTTAATCTCATTCATCCAGCAGGTTGGGGAAACTGATACACCCCACGTATCAATGCTCTCAACTAGTTGCGATGTCAAAGCCCCTCAACGTGCGAGGCCAGGGCACCGCGATCCTTGATTCTGTCGGGTTCTCCATCCCCGACTTCAAGCACATGGAGAGTGTTAAGGAAAGGAATTGCTCGCGGTCACTACAGGGAGATTAGTCACTCCAGCATAGGCCGACAGCTTGAACACAGTGTCCCATTCCACCATGCCCGGCTCATGAGTCGGTGAATCGGCTTCAAATAGTTAGCATTGGGCTACAATGGTTGAAGGGTGTTTCAGGTTCTATACATATGTGAGCAAACAGGATTAGCAGACGAGGTTGGTCAGTAAATAGACTAAACTGCATAAGCTCAGGCAAGCACGTGGCAGACGACATCGGACACGAGCGTCCCATGTAGTCTAACTACAGTCGCCCACATGCACTTGCCCAAATCTATGGGTTTAGCCTCGGATAGTCCTACTAACGGGACCACCTTCACTCGCCTCATATTCCTGACCAACCCAAGGGTCCTGGCGGTGATCCGTAACATGCCAACATTCAAGGTTATCATCTAGCCTATGCAATATCACGCATTCATGTTTCTCAACATATAACTCAAAATTTATACCAAGCAAGCTAACATTGTTGTGAAATCAAAGTGCATGTGTGTTGTGTGGATTAGTGGGGAGGCTAAGCATTTCACACACACACACACACACACACACACACATATATATCATAGGAACAAATGCACATGGGTAAATAAATCATATATGCTACAAGGTAACATCATACATAAATCAACAAGACATGCATATGCAGCATTAAATTTATATCATTCATGTGAGAGAACAACATTCCATATCTATTCTATGTCAATTTAAAGAATCAAGGCAAGGTCTTTCCTAGGTTCTCTCTAGATTCTCCAAATACATCATCCAAGCAATCAAAACCATTAAACTCATACTAAAATTGGTGTTAGGCCACCAAAGGATAATAGTCTGCACCTATGAATCATTGAGAGCTCTAGGAAACGATCTAGGCTTGTCAAGCTCGCGGTGGATTCGTAGAGATCCTAAGTCAAAGGAACTTTGCATGTTAGGATTACATGCAACATCTAGCCTAACACAAAGGATCTCAAGAAGATGGGTGCTTACCTCTCCAATTGGTTAGAATTCGAATTTAGAGTAGTGGGTGTGGGATCTCTTGAGGAGGAAGAAAGGAGTTGTAAGGATCGACTTCTCTTAGGCCCCACCTTCAACTATGGCCCACCTTCTCTCCCTTCTTCACTTTTCCTTCCTCTCTTCTTCCTTTCTTCTTTCTCCCTTTTCTCTCTTCTCTCTTTCCCTTCTTTAGGACAAATTCGTATGGGAAGAGAGGTGCCCAAAAGAAGCCCATTTTATAATGCCAGATTTGGTGCAAATGGCCACAAGTGTTGAGTTTTTTGCTATACTAGCCCCATGAGAGGGTTTTTCTAGCCTCTAGGGCCCACTATGGGGTGTACATAATGATATACACCGTAGGATAGTCCTAACGATGATCTACGTATGGACATGATCGGTCCGCCATTTGGATGCGCCGATCGATAGATATAACTAGAAGTCTGTTTAACGGTCATTGATGGTCGATCGAGGCCGCGGCTATACGGATATGAGTAGGGAAATATCCATACTCCACGTGTGAAGTTTGGTCGTAAACCGACGGTTCGGAATCTTCAACTTTGCATAAGAGTGAACGACCCAATTCACTTAAGTTTCAGCTTCTTCCTTTAGGGTATTTGCACTTCTCATGCACTCATCCTTCGGCTCAAGTTGAGCAGTTTTGGACACTACCCAGGTCCGACTCCCGCGATGGACGTCGAGCCTAGTAAGACGGACATCACTCTATAATTTTGAAACTAGTGGCCCACCAATGAGCGGTCTAGAGCTTGTTCAAAAAATCAGGGCATTTCTGGAATGAATTAGGTATTGAGATTTCTCGTGGGCAGTGATTAGGGTTTGAGTTAACTATGTTCATAGTGTGACTTATTTATAACTATTGAAAGTGAAGATTTGGTCATGATTACTTTAAACCATCGGTTTTAGGCTAAAACAGTAACAGGGTTGATTTGGTCTATTAATCAAGATCCGGGTCCTATCTAACTCGGCTTCGAGTAGATCTTTTAATTTAGTTACAATTGTCTTGATTAATCAGTGGTAGGTCGGTTAGATTTAGGCTCTGTGTGAGCAAATCATGTGGCTAAATTTGGTGTTTAAGTGATCGGGCGGATTCGTTAGCTTCCTATGGTTGATTAATCGGACTTGTGCGGTTCTTTACTGGTACCACCCGTGTATAAACTAACATTGAGTGTTAATGGCCCGTAAGTGATAATATAAGTTAATTACATTTTTAAAAAAAACTCAAGGATTTTTGAAAATCCAAAACAGTGAAAATTCAGGATGTTACAACACCCTTCTCTGCAAAAAGGGATGGTCAAATATCCCCAAATTCTCTTTGAGTTTGCTAGCTTATTTGGTAGAATTCCTTTTGAAGGCTGAACTCTCGAGTTGGGCAAGACCTTGGTGCCATCAGAGATCTCTAAGATATTTAAAGAATAGGACCCACCCTAATCTCTCGCTTTGTTGTTTCTCATTGTCTCTTTCTATTTCCTGGTCCCCCGGAATGGCAGCGACTGAGTTAAACTTATAGACGGAAACCGTCAACTAATGGTTGGCCGACAATGGACACTTGGCAAAAATGTGTCATGCAAGATTTATTGGAAGAAATCTAAATCTTTAGCGGGTGTAAATGGATGTCAAGTGTTTGTTGGCCAATGGTCGGCTAACAATCCACGTGGCATTATTTTATTTGACAAAATAGGTTCCTTGACACCTAGGGGAGCGAAAACGGGAGTAGGGATGAGGATGTCACCATTGGCCAACCATTAACTTTTGGTTTTATTTTGTCAATCTGGTCCTTTAGTTGCATATAAGAGATGTTGGGAACTCCCAATGTGCGCTTCATTTGGATTTGCAATATTTTATAGGTTATATAGAGATAATTTTAAGGTGTTAATCGAAGTTTCCAAAGTGTTTGGATGATCAGATAGGATTTGATTTGTCAGGTTTTATATTTGTTGATCAGGTTTGTCAATTATTCCGTAATATGTCGAGAGTCTTGTCCATTCGATCAATGTATTTTCAATGGTATACGAATTCCCTAGGGATAATTTTATTGAAACTCAGTTGAAGTCAGAAGAGTAGTTTAGTCTCGTTTAGGGTGAGGTGTCTACAAACGCCCACCATTAAAAATATCATCAGGCCCACAAAATTTTTAGATCAAGTTGATATTTGTGTTTTCCCTTCATATGAGTTTACATGACCTAATCGATAGGTTGGATGCCAAATGCATATTATAGTGGACCTTAGGAAGTTTTCAATGGTCGATGTTCAATCACCACAATTTTTCGTGGTGTGGTCCACTCGAGATTTATATATGCCTCATTTTGTAAATCATGCCTTAAAATGAGTTGAAAATTTGAAGGATAGCTTGGATAAACAATATACATCATTGCGGGACCCGTGAGCATTGACCAGTAGCAAATTCACAATTGATAGCATCAACATTAGGGGTGACAATGGGGCCTAGTTGGGATGTTGAGCTTATAGGTCTAGCTTGCCTCGAGCCAGGCTTGGGATGGAATCCTAGGTCAAGGGCTAGGCTCGAGCTTAAAAATCTAGCCGAATCAAAATCGGGCCATACTTGGACATATATGGCTAAAAGCTTGTAAACTTGGCCCAACTCGGCCTGTTAGGATTTTTTTAATATATAGTTATATGTCTCTCTCACCCTATCTCTTCATCTATCTTTCTCTTATCTCCACCTCATAAATATTCTCTTATTATTCTTCCATCCGAAAAAAAAAATTCATAAGAAAGTAGGCTCAGTGAGATTGATCCATTGACACCACTATGAACAAGGACGACCATCATTATGGAAAGGATGGGTAGTGTAAGGTTGAAAAAAATGTCAAAGTAAGCAACCTTTGATTTGTTGTTGGAATTCTTCTTATAAAATAAATCATTCTCGCATTTTTTTTTCTTCCAACCTCCCTCCTTATTTCCATTACTAGATTTCCCTAGAACCTACCCAAAGGTCTCTCCCATGTATGAAACTCATTACCAAATGTACATAAATCCCAAAGCTAAGGCTTCGATTGAAAAAATAGACGGTGGATTTTCATCAAAGTGAGTGGTGTAAGATCATTTTTTTTTAATGTAATGGCCATGAAAAATCTCAGATCTGAAGGCGAGGAAGGTGTAGCACAGTGAGTTTCTCTTTTCCCCTATTTTAAGGGATATAGCTCGGGTTGGGCCATGTGCAAATATTATGGGCCAAACTCAGACTGATTTATCTTGGCCTGGGTTTGGGTGTTCATTCATAGTGCGGGTTGGGCTTGGAAATAACTTGGCATTGACTTAACCCATCTCGTTGATACCCCCAATCAACATACAATACATGTCTAACAATCTTGCTCTAGTATGCTAATTGGGGAGGGCCCACCTTGTTGTGGATGTGAAACCCACACTGATCATAAGGTGCATGACAATAATTTATTTACATGGCTGAAAAATTAGCCACATCCATAATTTAGATGGGTCGTATGAGTGAAAATAGTGCAAGGGATGCACGTTATCCAAACGTTTTCACTTGGTATAGCCCATATAAATCACGTATGTGTCTAAAGTTTGGTCACCATGCATGTATTATTACGAGGTAGTTAATGGTTGGAGTGGATTTCACATGAAATTCAATGGTAAGTGTCCCGTTCTCCCATTGTTTCTCCTCGTGTGGCCCTCCTGAATCACGAATCCTCTCGATCTTTTAGCTATGTAGCTCAATTTTTATCATTGACCTAATGTTTAAAGTAAATTTCAAGAACACATCATTGTACGACCCCACCCCAACCCACCTGTCCAAGTTTGTTAGCCTTATACGCACGCAAGTCTCTTGTAGTGCAGTACGTAAGAGACTATTACTTTATATATGTGCACTTGTAACTCTTCGAAAATCGGCACCTGGGTACATAGAATCTGATCTTGAGTTTCCGGGTGTTAACTTAATAAAATGCATGTGTCTTCATTCAGATAATTCATTTCACACACAATTAATCAAAGTAACATATTTTAACTTAGCAGAACCAAAGCAATGTAGAGATTACAAAAATTCAAAAATATAAGGTTAACACCTAGAAGCTATAGTTTTAAAAGTGGTGACCATCCATGTGGGAATTATACAAACCATAATAATTACAATAGGAATTGAAGAACAACTACCAAGCAGGAATAAGCTAGAAATCTACTAGACACCCCAAGAGCACCACCGACTGTTCCTATTCCAGAGTTATATGCATATGTCAAATAGGAGGTATCAAATGTCAACATAGCGAAGAAATATCTCAAAGATTATTGACATTTTAGTGATTAGTAGATTCACAACAAATATGTATTCATACATGTAATATACTTAAGCATGTTACCTTTAACATATGAATATTAAGCAAGCTACACATGTTATTAATACAACCAAGCGCGAGTAATGATGACATAACAAATAAACGGTTTCCTAATATAGTTTGTAAATATTTAATACTATGATGAAATGATGCATACTTCTTATAATCTAACGTTCCCTCACAAGTGATTTCAATACCTATTTCGCAAGTGTTAATACTCCTTCATGAGATACTTAAATGCCAGATCGCAATCTATTCTAAGGTATACATGATTAGCTAAGTGATCATTAGTCCCAGTTCATACAGTAGGTTGGCGAAGTTAGGATACCGCCGTTATATCTCGAGTCATTATCTGGATCACGTGGCTTGTTGTGGCACATGACAACTCCTCTCCAGTGTCATTTGATATAAATTAAGGCATCAACACAGTACGAGTCGTCATCCAATATTGAGTGTGAATAATCAATCTAGAGGTGTGGAATTATCACTCAAAACTAAATAAATACAATGAAAATAACTCATCACCCAATTCCATCCACGCCCGATCGTTCGAACGGTACTTTGACATGGAACTATTAGCCGGGTAATTTGATGGGGGTCATTCAAATAACATTCTATCACTTCTACCAATGTTCACCTCATCGTAGGCGGATAGTTTGAACACGGTGTCCCATACTATCATGCTTGGCTCATGAGTATTTGTGCGATCATAACGCACTAATAGTTATGAGTGGACCAAATCAATGGTAATGGTGGTATCACAGATTTTATTGAATGTTATACAATCACCACACAAAAGAATGATAGAGCTTGCATTAGACTAATACAATTGACCATGAAGGACCCCGAGCAAATCGGCGTTGGGTATAAAGCATCCTGTGTAGCTCCAACTAATGTCGATCGTCTGTGTTCAACTATTAGCCGGGTAATTTGATGGGGGTTATTCAAATAACATTCTATCACTTCTACCAATGTTCACCTCATCGTAGGCGGATAGTTTGAACACGGTGTCCCATACTATCATGCTTGGCTCATGAGTATTTGTGCGATCATAACGCACTAATAGTTATGAGTGGACCAAATCAATGGTAATGGTGGTATCACAGATTTTATTGAATGTTATACAATCACCACACAAAAGAATGATAGAGCTTGCATTAGACTAATACAATTGACTATGAAGGACCCCGAGCAAATCGGCGTTGGGTATAAAGCATCCTGTGTAGCTCCAACTAATGTCGATCGTCCATGTTCAACTTCGGTTGGTTGTATAAGCTTAGGATAGCCTCCTTAAAGTGGGTTATCCGCATATTTAAATAATTTATGGATTTTGACCCGCCACAACAACACAATTTAATCATATTAACATTATTTAACATTCTACATTGAAGAATTTTAATATTAAGAGTTTTAAGTCATTTAAGCATTTCATATAACATGTTATCAACCAAATAGCAAACAAATACATTTAGTTATTCTAAAATGCCAGTATAAGCTTGATGGTAGATCTTCATCTCATAATTGAAATCCTTGACTCAAATGCGGCCCCAACGTCAGAAATTTGGGGTCAACATATTAATGATGTGAATTTAATCATAATTAAATGTTAAACAACATATTATGGCTTAGTTAACTCGATTGGAATGATCCCTCAACTTAACTTGATGGATCAGGGCCTAAAATCGGTGCATAACCGAAACCCTAACGGAGCCGAGCTCATGAGTATGGACCGCCCCAATCGATAATCGAAACTCATAACCCTAACATAATCAAGACAAAAAATCACGATGATCTTAGGACAGAGTCTTCACCCATTGCTAGGTAAGAGGTTTCCTAACTGTCTTTCCGTCTCTTTCTTTCATTTCTTACTTTTGGAGCCATTAAGGTTAGAAACCCCCTTTCGTTTCCTTCATTTCTCGCAAATCCTAATGTTTTGGTTGAGTATGATAGGATTTTGAGTCTTGACTATCGATTGGGATGGTATATAGTCTTGCAGGATTCACATGTAATATATCTTACTATGTGCAGACAAATAAAATGCTATAATGAGCTTCGAACACCATAAGTTACAATGCTCCTTTTGGGATTCTCGAAGTGTATGGAAAAAAAAAAGCTTATAAAATTTTGAATTCATGTGTTTTAACCCTAAAAATCTCTATTGTAATATTATCATATATATATATATATGTATATATAAGAATAATATAAGTTTAAGAACTAAAATTATATTATTTTATTTATCTTTTCCCCATAGACTGTCCTTTTTTAGGCTTCTAAGCACTAAGACTCAAACTCTAAGGTTTATATTCTATGTTTGATTCCATTTTCCCACTCCTTAAAAAAAAAAAAGAATTAATCCTATGAACAAAGAACCATGCCAGCTAGGTGAGTAACATGCAATTTATTAACTTTGTTATTGGTATCAAAGTGACCAATTGACTATGCACCTCTATCTTTGAGTAACTAAGTATATTAATATCGTAGTTATCTACCGATATTTTGTACAACGAAGTTAGTGATATGAGAATCATGTTCACTAGTGAACTCATGTTTAACGACTTTCATATCACTAGTTTATTGGCGATCTCATACATTTCGAGGACATGGTTGCTTACAAGAGTTCTCTCTTTTAGTTTCATATTAGGTAACTTAATTTCTATTATTTGAATCGAAGTGACAATTTATAAATCAAATATACCATTCAAGTGAATATAAATATCTATTGTATATATCAGATTCTGTAATTGATAGCGGAGCATGTTAGAGATGGAGGTTGGGATGTACAATTTGACACTTTATTGTCCCTCCCAATTAAAGTGATAGATAAAGAATGCTAGGGGTTTATTATCTTTATTTTTATGAAGGGTAGTAGGGGATAACTCATGAATGACATAATATTAACTATAAGTTGAATATAAGTTTAAGCTTTTAAAATCAAATAAATAAAGTTCCTCCTCACAAGTTTCTCAAAGGATATAATCTCTTATATTGCAACTAGTTCTCACATATTAAATCACTTCTTAATTAAATCATCACCATAGGATAGAGTATATGAGTGCATCTTGTGTCTTATACCAAGGCATATATACTCGGCACACAAACATTCAACTTGTCAAGCTGTTTCCCCACACAACTCAACTACTCCAACTAAGGATGCAGTTGAGAGTGACCATATTAAATCATGCGAGAGGATCAAATTGTATTGTCAACGTCTATACGTGACTTATTTCAATCACAATCTTCCACCTCATATCATGTATAAAGTCATATTTAGAACATTAAATCATAGTCAAGTACATGACTAAAGACATTTAAAGAACTACAGTGTCATTTTTTTCATTATATTAAGCATCTGACCTTTTGCATGATTAGTGCATGTTAAATTTTTATGTAAAATGAAATGTAATTTAAAGTTTAAAAGAATATTTAATTAAATCTCATGGATCACTACTGTAAATCATAGTTATAGACACCTTACCCAAAATGAGAATAAATTGCTCTTTGAGCTTCAACCTACCTTTAATAATAATAAAAAAAAGTCTTTTGTTGATTGAGAAATTATAAAAAGCCCAAATGGGTCAAATAGTGAGCATCCTCGGCATATTCGAGAACAACTGACATGCAGATTGGCATATCAGAAACTCGACCAATCTAATTATGACCAAATCAACTAAACTTCCCATAACCTAAAAAACTCTCTATACAAACAGCTAATATACAAAAATGATAAAATAAACTCACTCCACTTGAGGGCCACTCTCCTTACTACACAATCTATCCCAAATAAGACAGTGTTAAGGTATGAAATATCTCATTTTCAAGTTATGTCAATATTGAGATTAGTGCAACTTCTTGTTATACATAAACTGGTCGTGATACTACAAAAAGCAACCTTTAAGGTAAAATGGTCTCCAATCGAAGTAATTTATGATTTATTGAAAATGTGGTCACATGATCTTCCCAACAAGCCTAAGTTTGTTCCAATCCGAGTTATGATCGTAAGATCCGACTCGTTTAATAAAACTAAATATTGCTAATTTTACACATTAAATGGCCAAAATTGTAATAACATTTATCACACTTTTGATAAAATCACATGATATTTGATTGAAATGACTCCAGTTCTAATTAAAATCTTACTAAATAATATTTCCGACAAGCCTAAAAATCACAAAAAATGGGCATGTATGTAACGATGAAGACATGGGTATTCAGTCAACTTTGCATGTTGCATATTTTGTACATTAAGCAGCCACACTTTTAATAGATTATATGATATCTGATAAAGTGATTTTAGTCCCAATGAAAAGTTCACAAAATAATCTTTTCAACAAGTAAAAAATCATTGAAAATGGATATGTAACACCAAAGATATGACATTCGGTCAACTTTGCGCATTGCGATTTCGCATACCGAGCTGTCACACTTCTTTAAAATTAATTGAAGCGATTCTAAACTTGTTATGAACTTATCTAATTAATTTCCAAGTGGTCTGAGATCACTAAAAATAGATTGGCAAGGAGGAACAAGCAAGGAGGAAGATACATGCATTTGTATGATCGCATAAAAATATAATATTTTAATATTATTATAATGTTAACAAAACAACTCAGCTATTATTTTTTTAAAATTATTCTAACATATAAAAATTTACTTTTACGTTATTTTAATACATAATAGTAACTTATATATTATTTTAATATATAGGATTATATTATAATAATATAAAAATGAAACAACTCCAATGCAATGGCTGGTATTAGCAAAATCAATTTTCACTTGTCGAAATCACCTGAAACCTAATACCAACAACAATTTTGAAGATAGTTATAAAAAATATACCATGGGCCTTTGCACGGAAGCCTTGTGGTCGATATAAAGGGCTATGCATATAGCTTCTTGAGGTTATTCCAAACTATTTAAACAAGTTATAAAGAGAGAGAGTAGAGAGGTTATAAGAGTTTAGAGAGAAGTAAGGTCATAGAATAAGTGTAAGAGTTTTACCCGAGGTTCTAGAATGTTTAAAAATTTCAGACCACGTCGAGGTACTGCCCACCCTATAAAACAAAACAACTTATTAAAGAAGCCACAAAAGTCTAGAGCATGGTTTAAATCCTAAATATCTAACGATTCTTTTACAAAAAAAGGTGTTTGACTCTCCCTTTCCTCCCACGTTATGATTTAGATTGTTTTCCACTCCACACATCCCATATGCTTCAACAATAGTCATCTTTATTTTCTCAGTAGTATTTCTCACTTTTTTTAATGGTGTTTGTCTACTTGGAGCCTTTTAGTTCCATGAACTAAGGCTAGTGTTGCATTTTCATTTTATTTTTGCCCACTCAGAGTATTTGGCTATGTATAATAATGTCAAGATTGCATTCATCTTTACCAAGCATTTTATTTTTATTTTGTCTACTCGGAGCCACTAGGCTTTGCGAAATAAGGCTGGATAGTTCCATTTTCTCCTTTTTACCTGCCGGCAGCTCCTGTGGGTCATGTGAAGCACAACCAAATATAGTAATGCCAAATTTTGTTGAATCCTTAAAAAAATCCAAAAAGTATAGATTACACATCATATGGGCATACAATGTTGTTTAATATATTCCTTTTCCACCATCAAGGCCCTTAATTAGAATCCACAATTGCAGACTATACCACAAGTGACACTCGAATTGGAGAATCTCGCGATTCTCCAAACTTGAAAATGATTCTATGATTTTTAACCGACCATAGATTTTGAGCTTCATTAGGTTAGTGGTGTCTCTGCTCAAACATATCACATATAAGTCAATACCATTCGCCAATTGCATATTTAAAAATAAGAAAGTAAAGGTGATCGTGTTACTTACAACAGAAACAATCACAATACTATATTTCATTAAAAAAAACTTAATCGAAATGAAAACACCAAAAAATAGAGGAAAGAAGAGAGAAGTAGAAAGATAAAAATGAAAGCGAAGGAAGGTAAAGAAAGGATGATGTATAGCTTTGAGGGGTAAAAATTGTTGAGGGTCAAATATTACATATTAGACCCTAGTAATTACCTAAATTTATGGACATGATATTGTTTAACGGACTATTTTAATCGTGTTTATGCTGCAAGGTGAGTTTAGGAGCTCGGACGGAAACAGGGTGCTTAGAGCATGGAATTAACGCTCAGAATTCACCAAGGCAAGAGAAGGACCCCAGGGGACCAAGATCGACAAAATAACACGCCTGAGACCCGAGAAAATCGAGAAACTGAAGCTCAAGTGGCCTGAAATTGGTATAGAATGCAAAATCACAGGGTTCCCACCATCTGTTCAGTTCAAAACTTCATATATGGCTTGAAGACCCTAAATAAACTGTATACATAAAATTTCAATAGTTGGATACCTGTAGGAGTGGTCCAACGGTGAGATCAGCCCATGAATTACTGATCTGAGGCCCACCTGATATTCAAATATGCTTCAAACTCAAGCTTTATCCATTAGATGATATGAGAAAAGATATGAACGGAACGGATTTCTCACGACCATCATGATGATGGTCCATGAGCATCGCATGTATAGAGAGTGTATGTGCACTTAACGTGCATCGGATGGAGAAATCCGGTCAAAGTTGGTGTTGACCGACTTCTTACACAAAAATGGCAACTGCCGTTACAGCGAAGTTTCGCTGTAATCGTCGGTTGATGTTGTGGGTCCCACCCATTGTCATTATGAAAAATCCAAACCATTCATCAGATTCATAAAGGCCCGCTCACCAAGTCCTAGGTGACGAAATTTCAAGGTACAACGGATATTGATTTTTAACCGCCCAAACGTAGGACGGACGACTGAATGAAAACATCCATGGACCACACCGAATTTGATAAAAAAACAGTGATTCCCATTTGGTTTTTCGAGCTGCAACGAATAGACGGAGTGGATTTCTTTGACATCACCGAACATAAACCCCGCCACCATCACAGCGTAACCATCCAGACCGTCCGGACGCTATCCGAGTTTTGCGGACGATTGCATGAGTGTGGTGATGATCGGATGGGTAATCCAGACCGTCCATCGTGTAGGCCACTCAAAAACGTCCCAAGGGACAGTATTCTTTTGGAAAGAATCACATGCAGGAACATGGGAGTTTAGAGGATCCAATTTGGCTGCGAAAGGAGGGTGTTGCGCAAGCCTTCTCCACAGCCTTTGCTTTCGCAATCCAGCAAACAGGGTCGGTTCTTCCACCTCCAGCCGACCTCCAGCAGCTATAAGAGAACGAGACGGAAGAGAGAGGGGATTCAACCTTCAAACGTGCAGGAGAGAGAGAGAGAAAGTAGTGTTTGTTTTCTTTTTCTTTTTATTTTATTTTATTTTATTTTATTTTGTTTAAGGGATCCAGCCCATTCATGTTGGGCTGAACCTCTTAGCTAGGGCTAGAGGCGAAGCTTGTGGTGTGATGGGTAGTATTCTACTAGTTTGATTCATGTTATGAACTGATTTGATTTTAGTTTGATTATTAAGGAATGCCTTTAGTTGTTAATGGTTTGTTGTGACTGAAATTACAATGATCTGCGATGGCTTGAGTATTTCCTTTTCCTCTTGTGATTATGAAGTTAGGAAGCTCTGTTGTTTACCATCGTCTCCTGGGCATGGTTAGATGACGGCACCTTTTCTACCGTTCATACATCTCTCAGATTAAAGTAGATTGGTTTAATTCTGTTGTTTGCTTTGTCTCATGGGCATGATTTTGTGATGGAATTCATTCTAATTTACTTCAATCTTATCTCTCTAAAACTAGATCAAAAGACGTTTAGATTTGATTTGCAGGTTATATCTTCCAACTGGATGAAGATGGGACTCGAAGTCCAGTTGAGTTTATGAATCGACCGTAGATCTCCCTGATCTCTACAAGTGGATCATCTGAATCCCTGGTTTCCTTCCTCTAAATTCCTTAGGTTTTAAATTAGTAATTCACCATTATTCCTTAAATTACAATCAATTTAGATTTCATCTTAGTCTAGTTCTACTTCTATTCAATCTTCAGATTACGTACAGGTTTCAGTCCCTTGGGATTCGACCTCGGTCTCACCGAGTTTATTACTACATCACAACCCTATACTTGGGAAGTGAACAAGTTTTTGGCGTTGTTGCCGGGGACTGACGACTACGATTCTCTGAAATTAATTGGTTTTAGAATTAGTTTAAGATTAGGATTTTACTAACTTTAGTTTTAGATTTTTCTTTCTTATTGATTTTTAGAACTAACTTGTTTTCCTACCTCGTAGGATTTTTGATAGATCTTCTAATATGGTAATTTTGTACTTATTTCCTTACTTTCTCTAGTCTTTTAATTCAGTTTTATCTTCTATGAACTAACTTGGTTTGTTTTGGTTTTGCAGGATCTTCACTTAGGACTTCGAATTCAGTAACTTCTTTCCGTCTTTCCTCTTTATTTCTAGAATTCCTTTCTATTCTTCTTTTTAGGTCTAGGTTTAAGATCTAAATTGGGGGCTGCGAGCATTTTATGCCCAAGTAGGTTCGTGATAATACTCAACGTCTCTTGACCGAAGGAGGATTAGTTGAGGGGCTGACTGTCCATCGTAAGATTAGACACCGTTCGAGATCCCTAAAGTTAGTTGAAGTAATGGCCGCAAATCAACTCCCTCCACCTAAGATGGATGACATTCAGGATGAGAATGAGGTGCATCAAGCACCCCCATCTCGTACTTTACGAGATTATTTACAACCGGCGGGGGTAAGTACGCCCTCATGCATGATTTTTCCTGAAAATACAGGACATATGAACATCAAGCCAGGGGTTATCCAACTCCTTTCTAAATTTCATGGGCTTGAATCAGAAAGTCCATACTTACATTTGAAAGAGTTCGATGAGATCATAGCCACCTTATACTTTCCTAATGTATTTGAGGATACAGTGAGGCTGAAACTCTTTCTCCTTTCCTTGAAGGAGAAGGCTAAGACATGGTTATACTCATTGCGTCCTAGATCCATTGGCACATGAACTGATATGCAGAGAGAATTCATAAAGAAATTTTTTCCACATAATAAAACGACTACCCTTAGAAAAGCAATCATGAACTTTGCCCAAGAGAAGGATGAAACATTCTTCCAATGTTGGGAAAGGTTCAAGGATCTTGTCAGTTCATGCCCACAACACGGCTTTGAAACATGGCGCATTATAAACTTTTTCTATGAGAGACTGACATCTTCTATGTGCCAATTGGTCGAGACAATGTGTAATGGAGAATTCATGAATAAAGATGTCGATGAGGTATGAGGTTACCTCGATAGCCTTGCTAAAAAAACACAATCATGGGACCATTACCCAAATTCGAACACCACGTCTAGGCCGACTCAATCTAAGGAGAAAGGTGGATTGTATCTCTTGAAAGAAAAGGATGATCTCAATTATAAGGTGACTAATCTCATAAGAAAATTCGAGGCCATGGAAAGAAAGAAGGATAAGGTTAATGAAATTATTTGCGGCATCTATGATAGCAACATTCAGACAACTGAAAATTGTCCTACAATACCTGCCTTTCGAGAAGTGTTGAATGAACAAGCCAATGCCGTAAATATCTATCAAAGACCTTTCAATAAACCTACCTCTAATACGTACAATCCTGGTTGGAAAAATCATCCAAATTTTAGTTGGAGGAATGGATAAACTGCTACCCCTCAAGGTTTCTTTAATCAAACTTCACAACAACAACAACAAGAGAAACCTAAAGAGGATCCGATTCTAAAACATTTTGAAAAGCAAGATCTTTTCAATCAGGGTATGCTACAAACCTTGCAAGACTTTAACAAAACATTACAAGGACTTAAGGCTGAAAATACGATTGGGAATAAGGGGAGCCTCCTAGCTCAACCTCTTCCCAATCCAAAGTTGCAACATGAAGTTGGCAACCCAAGCTCTTCAAATCAGACAGAGCATGATAAATCCATCACCACTCTTAGGAATGGGAAGGTTATTGATAAAACCCTTCCGGTTAGGCCCGAAGAGCCTCAAGAATCAGAAGAGGACAACAATGATGGATCTAGTGATACCCCATAAAAATTAGAACCGGAACTTCTAGAGAAGTCGTTACTCCATTTTCTCAACGGTTGGTTACACCAAAACCTCTCTCTAACTCTCAGGATATTCCAGAGGTGTTGAAACAAGTGAAAGTCAACATTCCTCTACTTGATGCCATAAAACAAATACCTTTATATGCCAAATTCCTGAAAGACCTATGCACGGCCAAACGACGGTAGAGTATTCAAAAGAAGATCTTCTTGACTGAGAAAGTGAGTGCCATCCTAAAGCAAGACGTGCCACAAAAATTTAAAGATCCCGTCAACCCAACCATATCATATGTAATCGGGGACTATCGAATTGATCACGCACTTCTTGACTTGGGAGCGAGCGTCAATCTGATTCCCTACTCGATGTACAAACAATTAGGTTTGACTGAATTAAAACCCACCATAACTACACTACAACTTGCTGATCGCTCTGTTCGTGTACCAAGAGGGATAATTGAGGATGTGTTGGTTTAGGTCGATAGATTTTACTACCCTGTAGATTTTATCATCTTAGACACCGAACCTATCAATAACATGAGCACTCAGATTCTCATCGTTCTTGGTCGCCCATTCCTTGCCACTTCAAACGCAATTATCAATTGCAGGAATAGTGTCATGACTATGTCCTTCGGGAATATGACATTGGAATCAAACATCTGTTTCAAT
This sequence comes from Magnolia sinica, assembly GCF_029962835.1. NCBI lineage: Eukaryota > Viridiplantae > Streptophyta > Magnoliopsida > Magnoliales > Magnoliaceae > Magnolia > Magnolia sinica. The sequence continues at coordinate 96,341,682 of NC_080578.1, forward strand.
AACAGCAGAAACTCAGAGGATGATGACAATTTCCACGACATTAACATGCTTAATTCTTTCGTGGAAGATAGAATGCCTCTGACCTTATCCTCTAACCCTCTAGAGACGTGCCCAGCATACTCCTATGACTTGGATGATGACATAATTAGGGAGATGTGTGCCTTGCTTAATACTGCACCGGTACTTGAAGTTAACCAGTGGAGGCCACAATTTGATGAATTACACCAAACTGATGTCGTGCCTCTATCGTCTAACCTCAAGCCACCAAAGCTTGACCTAAAACCTTTACCCTCTAATTCAGAATATGCCCATTTAGGTTAAGAAGAGACATACTCAGTGGTGATTTCATCTCACCTTGAGAACAAATAAGAGAGTATGCTCATTTCTACTCTTGAAGAAGATAAAGGAGTTATTAGACATATCATCATAGATCTCGATAGGATGAATGAATTAACTGAATGTTTCGACTCTTTGGATGATTGTTTGACACACTTTGCAGATTCAAACGATCCCATGATACACGAAATAGTGGATGCCTTGCAAGACAATACCTCGGTAGTTGTCACGGACTAAGAGAACCCTTATTTTGAAATACCTCCTCCCCCAGATCCTGAATGTTTACCATTAAAGGAGGAGGAGCTGAAAATTGAACTAAAGAGTAAAACTTTGGCGTGTGTTGAGACTACACCTACTACAAATTTTTCTGAATTTCATCTACTTGTAGTCTTTGATTCATCATGGGGTACTAACTCTGAAACTTTCTCTGTTACAGGTGAATCATATATACTTTGGACACATCAGGAAATTAAAAGGAAACCTTATACTGAGGTCCATAAACTTCTCTGGAAATTCATGATCCAGGGCATCCAAACCTATTGCAAAAATGGCTTTTGGATGATCCTGTTGAGGAACTTATTGAGAAACTTATCAAGATACTGGCCAGAAGAGGAACCTTGCGACATGATCGAGTAGTTTTCTCTACTTTCATAGGACTAGGGTAGTTTGCTTTATGCTATTCTCGGATAGACAATTTTATGCCATTAGGTTAGTTTGCTTCTTTCATTGTTTTAGGATAGTCTGTTTTCGTGTCTTCACTCTCATGCTGATCGGCTTTCATGCTGCAATCTCTTAGAAAGTCTCTCCCGATTCGTTATCCAGGTATTATCTTACCATCACTTCTCATTTACTTTTGATGTCCCATGTGCACTGCATGCTTATATCTTTTACATTGAGGACAATGTAAATTTTAGGTTGGGGGTGGGAGATTAGGTTACCTAATCAGTGTTTTCTTGGTCCTACGTAAAAATTGTGAAATTTTTTAAATTTTTCTGAAATTTCTTGTAAATTCGAAGTGATTTTGACGGCCATCTTGGGCACTTAGAATTTCAAGATATGTGATTTTGGTAATTTATGACTATTGGATTTAGTTATTTGTTAGATTTCACAGTTAAGTTTGAATTATTAATCCATGATTAGAAGTTTTAAACATTGATTGAGTCATGATTTCACATACCACATCTCGCTTTCACATTAAGGTTTTAATTTGATATTGAAGGGTTAACTTGGTAATCACTAAGCATATAAGGAACTAGCCTGAAAAATTTGCCGTCATGATCAATTGAAGAAAAAGAACATACCTAGCTATAAAAAAAAAAAAACAGATATTCCCTTGGAAAGGGTTGGGCGAATAATCTTCACCATAGGTTTGCTCCTTATATGTGTAGATTTAATTCCCCATGGATGATATGTGAAAAGGGTTGTGTATATAGTTTTCACCATAGGTTTGCTCCCTATAGGTGAAGATTTGATTCCCCTTCTTGGCGTTACTTTTAATGAAAAAATCAAAAGTTGGAAGAATGAAAAGATGATCTGTGAGGCAAGTTTTGGTTTAAGTCTTGGTTATCATGAATTCTCTTGTTGGTTACCAATGATATCCTGAAATAGAGAAGTGAATGTTAATGATGGTAAACCGAGATTACACTATACACCCATGGAACTCAATGTTTAGAATTTTCTCTAATTGATGGGTAAATACATTGAATGTAATTATCAAGTTTACCATGTGCTTGAGTCCCAGAGAAAGTAATGCCCAACATTCATGAACTTTAGAATTCTGGGATCTGGATAGTTTTTCAAAAATCACTCAAGAAATTCTTCTGTAAGTCTTAACTTATTTTTCGCATACTTTGCTCGGGACTAACAAGATGCTAGTTGGAGGTTGTGTTGAGGGTCAAATATTACATATTAGACCCCAGTTATTACCTAAAATTACGGACATGATATTGTTTAACGGACTATTTTAATCGTGTTTATGCTGCAAGGTGAGTTTAGGAGCTCGGACGGAAACAGGGTGCTAAGAGCATGAAATTAACGCTCAGAATTCACCAAGGCAAGGGAGGGACCCCAGGGGACCAAGATCGACAAAATAACATGCCTGAGACCCGAGAAAATCGAGAAACTGAAGCTCAAGTGGCCTGAAATTGGTACAGAATGCAAGATCACAGAGTTCCCACCATCTGTTCAGCTCGAAACTTCATATATGGCCTGAAGACCCTAAATAAACCGTACACGTAAAATTTCAGTAGTTAGATACGCATAGGAGTGGTCTAACGGTCAGATCAGCCCATGAATTACTGATTTGAGGCCCACCTGATATTCAAATATGCTTCAAACTCGGGCTTTATCCATTAGATGATATGAGAAAAGATATGAACGGAACGGATTTCTCACGACCATCATGATGATGGCCCATGAGCATCGCATGTATAGAGAGTGTATGTGCACTCAACGTGCACCGGATGGAGAAACCCGGTCAAAGTCGGTGTTGATCAACTTCTTACACAAAAATGGCAACTGCCGTTACAACGAAGTTTCGCTGTAATCGTTAGTTGATGTTGTGGGCCCCACCCATTGTCCATATGAAAAATCCAAACCATTCATTAGATTCATAAAGGCCTGCTCACCAAGTCCTAGGTGATGAAATTTCAAGGTACAACAGATATTGATTTTTAACCGCTCAAACGTAGGACGAACGGCTGAATGAAAACATCCATGGACCACACCGAATTTTATCCAAAAACAGTGATTCCCACATGGTTTTTCGAGTTGCAACAAATAGACGGAGTGGATTTCTTTGACATCACCGAACATAGACCCCACTACCGTCACAGCGTAACCATTACGCATGCTCTGTTCGCGCCTCGAAGCTGTCCAAGTTTTGCGGACGATTGCATGAGTGTGGTGATGATTGGATGGGTAATCCAGACCGTCCATCGTGTAGGCCACTCAAAAACGTCCCAAGGGACAGTATTATTTTGGAAAGAATCACATGAACAGGGGAGTTTAGAGGATCCGATTTGGCTGCGAAAGGAGGGTGTTGCGCAAGCCTTCTTCACCGCCTTTGCTTTCGCAATCCAGCAAACAGGGTCGGTTCTTCCACCTCCAGCCGACCTCCAGCAGCTATAAGAGAACGAGACGGAAGAGAGAGAGGGGATTCAATCTTCAAACATGCAGGAGAGAGAGAGAAAGTAGTGTTTGTTTTCTTTTCCTTTTCTTTTTATTTTATTTTGTTTTGTTTAAGGGATCCAGCCCATTCATGTTGGGCTGAACCTCTTAGCTAGGGCTAAGAAGTGAAGCTTATGGTGTGATGGGTAGTATTCTACTGGTTTGATTCATGTTATGAACTGATTTGATTCTGACTGTTAAGGAATGCCTTTAGTTGTTAATGGTTTGTTGTGAATGAAATTACAATGATCTGCGATGGCTTGAGTATTTCCTTTTCCTCTTGTGATTATGAAGTCAGGAAGCTCCATTGTTTACCATCGTTTCCTGGGCATGGTTAGATGACGGCACCCTTCCTACCGTTCATACATCTCTCAGATTAAAGTAGATTGGTTTAATTCTATTGTTTGCTTTGTCTCATGGGCATGGTTTTGTGATGGAATCCATTCTAATTTACTTCAATCTTATCTCTCTAAAACTAGATCAAAAGACGTTCAGATTTGATTTGCAGGTTATATCTTCCAACTGGATGAAGATGGGACTCGAAGTCCAGTTGAGTTCATGAATCGACCGTAGATCTCCCTGATCTCTACAAGTGGATCCTCTGAATCCCTGGTCTCCTTCCTCTAAATTCCTTAGGTTTTAAATTAGTAATTCACCATTATTCCTCAAATTACAATCGATTTAGATTTCATCTTAGTCTAGTTCTACTTCTATTCAATCTTCAAATTACGTACAGGTTTCAGTCCCTTGGGATTCGACCTCGGTCTCACCGAGTTTATTACTACATCACACCTCTATACTTGGGGAGTGAACAAAAATCAAAGCAAGAATGGTTGTAATAGTTGTTGGGATGCCTCCAGCCCTTATGAGGAAGACGAGCCGAAGTAACGTTCAATGTTCGATCATAGGCTCGTGGCGAGCCGACGATCTGTTTGTGATGAGTCACATCAGTCAGTCAACGTTAGCTGCCCTTTGAATCACCTTTTAGTGCCTTAGGCCCCATAATAGATCCCTCAATTAGCATACGGGCCTGTCCTTTCATGTTCAATAATAAGTGGGCCCACATGTGTTGTACGATTGACCCTAAGTCAATTCACGTCCACTGCATTACCACATACCAATGGCTCACATATAGGTCTGATTTGCACCCACCATTAAAAAATTTCACTTATGTCGTCTTTAAAAAACTAAATTTTTATTTTAAATAAATTCAATATTGATTGTGATCGTCCAATCACGAAATGATGGATTGGATCTCATTTTAAAAAAAAATTGTATTCAATAAGTGCAATCTTAATCATAATATTTCAATTATGAAACAACGAATTATATCTCATTAAAAAAAGTAAAAAATTAAAATTAAAATTAAAAAGTCCAATCTTCATTGTAACCATCCGATCATGAAATGACGGATTAAATATTATTTTAAACAATCCAAAAATACACCATTAATAAGTCCAATATTAATTATGATCGTCCAATCATAAAATGATCGATTGAATCTAATTTTAAAATTTTAAAAAATATTTTAAGTCAAATCCAGTATTGATCATGGTTTTCTTATCATAAGATGATGGATTGAACACTATTTTCCATAAAGCCTCGAATCCGACTGTTGATATCACAATGGAGACTAGAAAATAATGAAGATCTAACTGAGGAATTAAAAAACAAGTGTGATGTTGAACACCAGCAAAATCGAATAAATACCTTTAAAATAAAACTAACTAAAAAATCCTTAAAAAATACTTTGCAATAAAAACCCCATGAAGCCATGTTTTATAAGCGAGGACCCTTTCTGAAAAGCAAAAATTTATAAAATTTTAAAAAATAATGCGCACAATAGTCGAGGCATTGGCTAGTCTCTTATACTTCCTAGTGGGTACCAATGCGAAAGCAATAATTGATTTTGATACTTTCTAAATCTTTTATTTCCTCCAAAATCATATATAGAAGATGGGATGGCAAACTCTGAATTCTCAGTGTTAGCCCGGGCGTCTCGAAATACGAATTGAGCATGGTTAAGATAGCACAAACACAATTCTAGCTATGAAAAAGCCCAATATAATTAAAGTATCAAAATTAGAACATTGCATGGCAAACGAATAACTCAGAGAGAGTCTAGCTCGGGATGCTTGCAAATAGTAATGCATTTGTAACGCGAGAGATCCGTAAAGCTACAAAATGCACAGGCAACTACCCCATTACGAGCAATCTGTCTTACAAGTAATATTAGGAGATTGCAGATATATGCATCATGATCTACTCTTCCGGATCTAAAAAGGCTACCCTCGTAAGGCCGCAAAAAGCACATAGGCTTTAACCATCCCAAATCCATACTTACAAACACCCTCGATGCACCTATGTTGATTATGACATAGAGGGGTTGTGATTTGATGGTCCGTAAAGCCGTAAAAAGCACAGAGACAAATCGGAACATCGTCCCTGACCCTCATGAAACATTTATATTAATCTTTGAACAAACAAATTTTCAATATACTATGACTAGATAGGATGGATTGCACTACCTTAACTAAGGTGGGGCATCCACTTACTTTGGCAATCAGTTGATCGCAAACTTTGCCAAAGAGAGGCATCTTTAAACACCCTACCTAAATCGTGAAGCACTACTCCTGAACTACCTAACTATATCCTAATAAAATTGCACATAGAACCTTCGATCGTCAATAGACACTTGATCAATTCCAGTGACAGAATCCCTAGCTCATTACGGACAAAATTATGGGACCTGATCAAGTGATTTTTAACCCTTGAGTCCCCAATCAAAACCAATGATCGACACCTACCATAATTTGTGACCTAGACAATATTATGATAAAGTTAAACTTATCTACAAAATGAAGTATTGGAAGCAACTATAAAAGAGACATTATGCATAAACTTCCCTTTGGAGATAATAAATGATTCAAATCATTTGATCGCATCCCTCATTGACTCAAGCTTAGCCGAAAAACAAGTCTAAAAATAAAAGGAGACGGGGTGGGAAGCTACTTGATTGGAGTAATATGATAAGCAAACTGTCGGCCTGCTACATGCCAATGACCACCCAACACTCTTTTCGCCTATTAGATATATATATATATATATATATATATATATATCCCCTCTTACAAATCTTGCGATACCAGCAAAATGACAAGTGTCCATCGTCGGCCCACTGCGAGCTAACGATTATGCACTATAAATTCAACATTCGGCAACTAATGAAAAAAGATTGAATTTCTAAAGAGATAAAAAAACTGAGAGGAGATATCAGAAAATGATTGAGACGTAAGGAACCCTTGCCCAGTCTAAATGACCAACATATGGTGAAGTCAATTTATTTAAGAAAGTTAGCCATCACAAGAGTAAGATCAGAAGCAGGGATATTTGACCATCCATTTTAAACAAAAAAATAGTGTCTGATTCCCTTCATCCTTTTGTTGGGTTTTTTGAAAATAAAAAAAAAAAATTATAAAAGAAAATTTTTGGAAAATGGTTGTAGCTTTTGGTGATTGTTTGTGCCATTCATTTGTGAACGGTGGTGCCTCTTGGTAAAAGGAACATCATTTGAATTTGAAATAGAGGGATGCCATTATTGAAAAGACACCACGATTGTTAAAATGATACCATGAAAGAAGATGTCTTTTCATAAAAAAAGGTTTTAAAGTATTTCTTGTGATTCTATATAAACCTATCTTTGGGTCAATCCGAAATCACAATTCCAACAATCTCCTCTCAATCTTCTTCTTCTCCATTTTCGGTTTTGGAGTTTTTTTTTGGAAAGATACAGTTTTCAGGTGCTAAATTGTAAACAAATTTTCAAGCAGTAAATTGCAAACAGTTTTCGGCCGAAACCCACACTTCTCCGGTCTTGGAGAAGAGGCTTATTGTATCCTGGAGGTGGATTTGCTGTAATCCTCTTGCAAATTGGTTTAATCACTAATAGGGTGCGAATATCGTCTTAAAGATAACGACATCGTAATGTGCATTAAGCCTATCTTTAAATGATTTTTTTCTATCTTTCTGCCTAACTCATAACACATTTCTCACATCTCAGTCAAGCTCATGGTGTATTCCATCTCCACATTCCTGACATATTATTTATTATCACTCTCATTCTATTTTGTTATATTTTTACGCATTTTTTATTTGTCTCGTTCACCAGCCCAGAGTCGCTTGATTCTGCACAGTAAGGCTATGATTTCTTATGTTTTTGCTTACTCGGTTCTCTTAAAGGACTACACGAAGCATGATTAAATATATAACACTTTTACAAATTAAATTTTCTTGAAAGTATTGAGATACGGAGTTTGGAAAACTATTTAGATAAAATAAATTTAAATTGATAATAAGAGAAAACTTATCGATTTATATAACTCGAGGCGTGATATGAGTCACTCGGCTTGAAATTGAATTTGCTCCCCTTAGACAGCGTCCCAAGTGCAACAAATTTTCAGAGCAATCGACCTCTAGGATACAACGAGTATGACCCGGTCCCAGCGGTGCACTCACTGTACACGGGCTCAAACTACTTGTAGTATTAACTCGAACTAGAAAATACTTAAATCATATTTTTAATGTAAAACAAACTTTTTATTACACCACTAAAACATATAAGAAAAGGTCCATTTATAAACTTTGTGAAGACACCCTTTAAGAGGATAGAGACACCCTTTGAAAAATGGTATGACTATTGGGTTTAAACCCAACCATTAGGCTTGAAAAGATACAATCTTTCAAAACAAAAATATGAAAGGGTGCAACCCTTCAGACTTGTTGAAAAGACATCCGTATGCTATGTGCGCACCTATGGCCATGCCATATTTCAACGGATATTTTGAAATACTAATTTATTTTAAAATAATTTAAAATACAACAATCCCCCACATGTTTTAAAATTAATAACATTTCGGGTTAAGATGAAAGAGTTGTGCAATAGTATTGGTGTCACCATAAACTTGAACCGACATTAGAGTAAGCAAGTCAGGTTTACAGGAATCAGGTGACACCATAGTCTTGAAACTGACTCTATTTAATGTAAATCGCAGGTACATGCCACTCACATAACTTTTTCGTTACAAGTGATTCTACGGCTCGGTGCGTTTAGGCCATGCACCATTACCTGGATTTCATGAGTGCGTTAGAAAACTTACATAGATTCTAAAAGTAAGCGGCCTCCACCTCCACACCCATATAGGTGAATTCCATCAAGTGTACGTAACAATTGGGTACATTACTAAATATATGGCTATGAATTCATTAAGAGTTCAAAAACTCATCATTCTTCATTGCTGCTCGCATTGCTACACCATTGAATGAGCTCATTTATATAAGTGTAATCATTTACCTCATGTCTTGTTGTTTACCCATTGAACATATCTCATATGATCTTTACTTGTATTGATTGGGTTGTCAATACTGGTGGCTCGTATATTAGGTTCGGTCCCATTCTCTTCGATGTATCATTGACTAATCATTTAGATAGTTATTTGGTTGCATGATTTAAAAGTTTATGACCCAAATTTATCAGTGTTACTTTCAGTGTCTTAGTTCCATAGTGACTAATCATCTTTTCAGACTAGCTACGGATCATCACCTTGATAAGCTATTACCTCACCAAATAGCTACACAGAAACGAGCCTCTGATTAGGCAGATTCCTCATTTTGCTCCTTAGTCAAGTCTTCAATAGTCAGTTGGAACATCTTTGACTATTCATATATCAAACCAACGCATACCAAACTCTTTTCTAATTTTCGGATTCAACAATTATAACTCCCTCATGCAACATATATGAGCATCACTTTTATTATGATACTCGTCGTATCACCAGCTCCGAATACAACTAACTTTCTTAGACCTGAATGCACTCTTACCATTCAACCAACTTCACTAGCCTACCATTCAACCAACTGGTGGTAAAGTCAATCAAGCTTATTATATCTGCAGTACAAAGAGGCTGGAGTAATCTGTCATGTATAGACATATGACAAATAAAATAGACTATAACTTTCATATAATCATATTGTAATATTATCTTATCACATGTTCCCTAACACATGAAAGGTTGTCCAATGTATCGATTGGTGATTAGAATTTAATACAATCGATGGATATTTAACAACTGAATATGGAGGAGAAATGTCCAAGTTCATTATCGAGTATGTTGATCGACCGATTTAACAATAGTCTCCATAGGTGCATAAGTTTGGCCATTAGAAAACTTTATATTTATTGATGGTAAAATAACATAGTTCATCAAATAAACTTATAGTCTTGTATGAATACCAATCCCAAATGTCCAAATCTAGCATATAATGAGAATAAAATATACCTTAAAAATCTCATTGATCCAACAATCATCTTATGAATTCAGATTGTTGATACTTATCTTTCTAGCCATTCATTTGATGGCTACCAATTTGATCATTAAAACATGTAATCAGTTTAATCCAGACACATTATTTCAAAGACCTATACATCAATGTAAAACATGTGCATACTGATCCATAATATTCAACATATAGTTTCCTTGGTGCAAATCTTCAATTTTTATGTCAACCCATTTATCAAATACATAATTGACTAAACTTGGGTTCCATATGTTAAGTAGTTTATCTAAGTGCATCCGAGTGCACCCCTCACAATTTCATATTTAGCCTCGATAGATATATTTATGGCCAACCAGATAAACCTATTAACCAAATCTCGAGTTAAGAACAATTTTTCGTAGTAACTATCATATGAATTAATTGGATCCAACACATGTGTCCTAAGTTGACACATGATTAGATGGGAATAACATTTCCTTTGCAATTCTAAGCAAGTAATTTTATATAGAAGATATGGCAACGATACTAGTGGTGAATGCAACTTGTCTCATAAATTAAACATGTGCACTGGTCACCTCACCTACAATTTTATGTATAAGCGCAATGATATGAACCATTTATAGAAAATCAGTGATAAGCATTTCAGACAGTTAAGTGATATGTGGCGATGGTCCATCTGTCATTGGACCCAATATTCTATAATATCGGTTTATACATAATAAAAATGTAAGTTATAATTAACATTAAATTAAGACACATTCACTACTAGTCCATTTAAGAAACCGAAGTCATCCTTTACCCCATGGCAAGTGAAACTTAAGAGACAAAATTCATATAATGTTAGTTATCAAGTACTTAACATTCAGAAAAACAATACATATGCAACTAACAATTGGAAAACACTATAATAAATTAACAAAGGGCAACCACAAGATGAATCATGAATCATTCATTATATGGCATGGAGTGAAACTATCTACTTGTGAAAATGATGGTTCATGTTTTCCATCGAGCAAAAACCAAAAGTCAGATTATTAGATATTTATGATCGAAACTAAATTTAATGAGATCAATAGTCTATTGAATAGTCACCAATGATCTAGCATGTGAAATAGGGGTCAAAAAATGGATGCATTTCTTTTTAGCATTAACTCGTCCCCAGAAGTAGGCCATACACCCAATCTATAAAAGTAAATCTAAACTATTGATCCATTAGTGACAAACAAAATCTTAGAATTTTTAATTTTTTATTTAGAACTAAATTGATTGTTAGATCTATCCATCCATTTATTTATATGTTGATGCTTGCCCATATAGAGATTTGATCAAGAACACGCGTTTTATGATAGCCCGTGTGCCGTAACATGGTTTATGCATGCATGTGTGATTAGCAAAGGCTTGAATGCATTGTACTACTGTGAGATAGTCAGATATAGAAGAACATTGTGCTACGATGTAATGATGCAACCATTTGCAAAGACTAGATCATGAATGTCTAGGCACCTCCTATCCTACACGTGTTAGATGAACATGAATGTAGCCTCTCTGCAATTGACACACTTGCACCTCAATCTAAACCATCCAAGTAGTGAGCCACATTGTAAATTGGGCTTATTTAGATTCGCTGAAGAATCAGACGTGGTCTATTGAATATTGCTATCTAACCCTAATTTCCAAAAGTGGGAAAGTTAGGATCAACAAATTCATCTATGGCCTAGTGAACCGACAAGTTGAATGGATTGGATCGCAACCCTTTATGCCACATGTACATTTGTTGTGTAGATAAGTATAAGTCATTATACCCTCGTTTAATATAGAAAAACTCTAGCATCTGAGATATGAAGAGATGCATCAGGTTGGATAACATAGGGGTTTCCATTGGTTATGGCTTGGTGCTGTTTCATCGGCCCACCAAACGTGACTGAGAAGATGCACACACCCAACAAAGCCACATTAGAGGGTTTTTTTTTTTCACTTGGTATGACACATATGAGCTTTGGATCATTCAAAACAGATCTACAATCCATAATCCCATGACGATATCCCAAACTTGAAACAATCCTCAAACATCCATTTAAATATCCCAAACGTGACCAGGATGAAGAATTATCTTTCAACCTCAAACCAATAATTGGAACGTTTCAGACTTGCCTTAAAATCAGTCCATATACAACAAAATGACATCCTACATGGTACAACTTTATCTCCCACCAACATATATATATATATATATATATATATATATATATATATATATATATATATATATATATAACAAAAAGCAACGGTTTTACCAAAGCATCTATTCCGATACCGATTAGGGCGAAAACCAAATATATCCTAAAATTATTAGATACGGTATAACAATAATTTCAAAACCCTTATCTATTGCTAATTATTCCAAGATCAGGTTTAAAAAAATTATAATTTAGAAAACATCTAAATACACTCTAACCCTACAAGTCACGATCTTCTCCCCTCCTCGAACTTTTATTCGCAGACTTCTAAATCTTAACCCCAAGCATTTGAAATTTCATGAATCGTGATCTCATGGAACAGAGCGATCTGGAAAGACGATGTAGAACGCGTTGGATTATCACGACAGTTGGAAAAAGGAATGATGGAGATGACAATTTCTTTTTTTCCTTTTCAAATTAGGAAGGGTTTTGTTATGTACTTGTGTATATACCGTTAGTTCATGTGTTTGACTTCATATTAGCCAGCTGGCTATACAGGTATGAGATCTAAGCGTTCCTCTATGTTGGTCCCACCATGAAGATCTGTTGACTATGAAATCATACTGATATACTTATTGCACATGCCACAATTTTTTATATAATAGGGTGATCGATAAAATTGTCATAAAGCCTTTTCATTTGCCCAATTTATTTATTTTCACCATAGCCCATGTTGATTCAATTGTCCTGAATTATATGTCAATGCATCCAAGCGATAGGTACCATATTGCATGCATGAAAGGTTTACACGTGTCTGTGACATAAAGATGATTTATGGGCTATAGCAATTGTGCACCTTTTTGTATATGTTGTTCAAAGAACAAGTATACTGTTGACACGTAAGATCCTGATTATTATTCGAACTACATGTTATATGGGCTATGACTCACAAATTAGGTTGGTGGGCTTAGCCGGTTTGATTTTATATAACTCAAAATGTAAGTATAATTTTAAATAGTTTTCAAAAAAAAAAAAAATCGATTTCAAGATTGTTGGGATATGGAGTTTGGAAAACTATTTAGACAAAATAAATTTAAACTGAGAATAAGATAAAACTTATCGATTTATAGAAGTCGAGGCATGATGTAAGTCACTCGACTTGAAATCGAATTTGCTCCCCTTAGACAGCGTCTCAAGTGTAACAGGTTTCCAGAGTAATTGACCTCCAGGATACAATGACCATGACCCAGTCCCAACGGTGTACTCACTGTACACAGGCTCGAACCACTTGAAGTCTTAACTCGAATTAGAAAATACTTAAACCATATTTTTAACGTAAAACAAATTTTTTTATTACACCACTAAAATAGATGAGAAAAAAATTCATTTATAGACTTTGTGAAGACACCCTTTTAAGGGTATAGAGACACCCTTTGAAAAAGGGTTGTGACTATTGGGTTTAAACCCAATTAGTGTGACCATTAAGCTTAAGAATATACAACTTTTCAAAACAAAAAAATATAAAAGGGTACAACCCTTCAGACTTGTTAAAAAGACACATCTGTATGTCATGTGCACACCTATGGCCACAGCCCGTCCCAACGGATATTTTGAAACGTTAATTTGTTTTAAAATAATTTAAAATACAACAGAAAGTCATTTATGCCATAGAGTAAAGACTAGATAATATGCAAGCGAAAGGTGGTGCCTTATCCATTCCCCTTTCTATCACCGAGACCCTTGCCCATACCAACTGGTCACATACTAATCATTGGAGTCATTTAAGTCAGAAGATTTCACAATCCCCAGACCTAGAGGCAAATCTACGGACTCTAGCCGACTTTGGATACAATCAAGCTTGATCAGCTAGTGGCGACTCTAAGATCTCAAATATACCCTTTCATGGCTACCCGTAAAAGGAATTGCACAACCAAAGAAACGAAAAATATCCAAATCCAACCGTAAATACCTTGCATTATATGAAGAATGGTGTGAGCACAAGCTACCTTACTCTCTCATCGTGGTCAATAGTATCAAGATGAGGGTCAAGCTGCGGGTCGTGTTCACCAGTACCTACAAAATACAGCATCTTGTTGGCTCCACCTTAGACTTTTATCTTCCTTTGTGCTTTGTGAATTTTCTGATATGGTCTGGGTCAATAGTCCCAATGATTGTCATTTTATAAGTGGCTACTGTGTATACCTTAGCCCTAACTTATTTCTCATGTAGTGTTTGAAAACACATACGGCAAAACCCCCGTATATATATTTCATACACGTTTTTTAATATTATAGTTAAGAAAAAGGTTGCTAGGGTTTCAAACCCAACAATACAAATCACATTCCTCCATTGCACTCTCTCTCATTGTCTCTCACCTATCTTTCTTTCCCTTATTTCCTCTTCTCATTGCTAATCCTCATCAGACCTTAAGAACAACAATATGCAGCCGTTTAACAATGCAATTCTTAAATTATGGAGAGATGATTGTCATAAACAACTCACACTGAATCTGTTATTTGGCAGATAACAAACGATTGAGTTGATGATGGGTCTATTTGGCAATGTCAACTTGGGTGTTATCTCAGGCAAATCTATGAAGGCATGCATTGATAATAAGAATAGATTGTATGGAGGATGAGCTATACCTATCAGTCCTTGTGGTGATGCCAGTAGGTGCTGCTAGCAGGAGATGTGAGGTTGATGTATAATATTTTATAATAAACAGTTTTCTTTCCAAGGATTAAATGAGCGCCTTGAATATGGGGCCTTATCCTGTGATGGCACACTTGATTTTTTTATTTTTATTTTTATTTTTTAAATTTATATATATAGCTAATGACTCAATTAGTTATAAGGTCCCACTTATAAATAAATATATGGTTTTTGGTGATGTGTACGATTTTATTCATGTTAAGATGAAATTGTTGGTTTAGGGGCTGTTTGATTTTTCAATTTCACAATATTTACAAATAGCTTGTTATTATTTTTTACATTCGTTGGAAAGCCTGCGGGTATTTAGGCCTAAAAAATGAGTCAAGAAAAGGCAGACTTAAATCTATGGGTTCCACTGCAGCGTATGTGACATATCCACACCGTGCATCTGTTTTAACTAAATATTTTAGGGTATGATGCTGAAAATGAGGCAGATCCACACCACAAGAAATAGTTGTCTTGAAACTTTGACGAAAAGAAGGTTTTTTCTTCTAGGGCCCATATGATTGTTTATTTATCATCTAACCTATTAATAAGGTCACCAAGATAAATATATATCAGCTTGATCTAAAACTTCAAGGACCTATAGAAATTTTTAACAGTAGGCATTAAATTTTCATTGCTTCCTGTGGTGTGGTCCACTTGAGATTTGGATCTACATCACTTTTCAGCTCATGCCCTAAAATCAGTTGATATAGCGGATAGACCGTGTAGATAAGCCATATACATCACAATAGGCCCCAAATGAAATTTGCACATATCTTCATTTAGCTCTAAAAAAGTAGGCTATTAATGCTTGCATCCAAAATGGTGTTGGAATTACATTGGTAATTAATTATTACCTATTTATACTTATCTACAACAGTTAATTAAAAAACAAAGTACCCATTAATGTCCATCAAAATGATTGTCGTTGCCCAAAATGTGTTGGATAAAAAATAGAAACTCTTTGATATTTTGCATTTTTCTGTCAAATCTAGATTGTTTAGATCTAAATCTACACCCATTTTGAGTGATGGACCCAACTATAAATTGATGGCTATGATTTTCTAGAAACCTAGAATACAAATGTTTTTATGTCGGCTTAAAGTCACTCGAATCTTTCATCTAGCTGGCTTTAAGGAATGGTTTTGTATTCAATAGTACCATATTCGTACTTTAATATATTATTTTTTTAGTTTAATCATTTATTTAGTTGTTTTTATTATCTAAAAGTATAATATAAAAAAACCCATGTTCCTAGGATGACTAGGATGATCACATCACAATGATTTTTAGACCATGGCCCACATCTCATGATTCATTCCTATTTCTTTAGAAATAACACTTGTACAGGTGGATTTTCTTAAGAGAGTGAGAGTATCTCCTTGTGCATGGCCCACCACTTTTTTATTTTTTATATGAAAGTCCTCCCAACGAGTGGGCCAGCCTATAATAGGATTTTTCATTTTAGGCCCAAGCCCATTCATTGAAGGTGGGCCATTGGCAAGTTGTTTTTAACCGTCCATTATTTGTTTGTAGGATGGATGGGGCCAGCAATGGCTCAGGTGGGCCCAACAAAATAAAATTTTTTGAATCGGGCCGGCCCGAAGGCCTAATTAATGGTGGGGCCAACTGATGGCTGATAAATCCCAATCTAGGACACGTGTATGAATCTAAGCTTTCCATCAAGAGGGCCACAATATTTCTTCATTCCCCAAGTGGGCCAAAGAGTAGAAAACAAATCAACGGTTAGAAATAGTTGTTTTAGATGTGCATTTGTTTTGTACAATGTGGCACACCTAAGTAGTAGAACTGCCTGGCTTTTAGGTAGGGCTGTCAATGGGCCGGGCTAGGGCCTGAAGAATCAGATTTTGAATAGGCCCGGCCCGAAACAGTTCAAAAATCTGGGTCAAGACCTACCCCAAGTCCGGCCCGTTGACAGCCCTACTTTTAGGTCGAAAGATAGTGAGGCACACTTGATGTAAGGCTCTGAACTCATGCACGTGTGACATATCCGCATCTGTGCATGGGTGTGAATGAGCAAAGCGCTACACACGTGTGGGCTTACCAAACTTAAACCCTTGTTGATATTTCGTACAAGTAGGGCCCATGGATCTTTGATCCACACGGTTGGAGTCATGGACCCACAGGAAATGGGATCCAAAACTCCTCCAGATTTGAAGATCTCATGTATGGTTGTTGCATTTTTGGACCTCTATTTGTGGGCCACTTATTGGATGCGTATGAACAACTAATCTAGAATAATTTTTGAGGAATCCCCATCCATGTTACGGACCATGTGATCATTGGTCTGGATGGTTGAACCATGGGTCTAAGTCAGACAGACTATGATCAGTACATTAATTAGTTCATTCCAATGAGAAGCGGATTGTGTGGTGACCAACATTCCAAGCTGGGTGGTGTTGGGAGCTGTGTGGCCCACCATGATGTATGTGTTTTATATCCACGTTGTCCGTTCATTTTAGGTCATGAAGCAGATCCCGAGCTCAAGTGGACCACACCATCTACTGGGCCCTAATAAGAGTTTCTTATGTTTCAAAAATCCAACCCATGAGATAATATTATTCATGACTTTCCTTTTGAAAGTTGACTATTTTATTTTCTACCATTTTAATAGCCATCTACCTAGAATTAAACACCATCCATGCTAGGGCCCACCATACAAATAGACCTAATTAAACATTATGGGCTGAGCTTGGGTTGGACTACCAAGTTAAGGGCTGGGCTCAGGCTTAAAATTTAGGCTCATTTCTCAATCGAGTTGGGTTTGAACCGTGTGCAATGGCCTGCCAGGATAGCTCAGCTCAGCTCATTAGGGTTTGCAGGGTAATTTTGTAATATGCACATTTTTATTTATTCCCTTTTGCAGCTTATATTTGTTTTGTAGCCTATGAACCACCACAAGAAACACTAGGGTTTGAGTTCAGAATAAAGGTTTCGACCTGGGCTTAGGTTGGATTATTTTGGATCGTTATGGGCATTGGCTTGAGATTGGACCTATGTTGAAAAATGCGGCTTGACGGTCTGAATTTTGAGCTCTTTCGGTGGGGCCAAACAAGCCGGGCCTATTCAAAATTTTAATTTGATTAGCCCAATTAAACCAGGCAGGTCGACTTGGGACTCGGCCGAGTCAACCAGGCCCAGTCACACTGGTCAGGAGAACCAGGATACAAGACTACCTGGTTTCCAAGTCAATGCATCACTCAGTTGACCCACTGGATTCAAAATGGGTCAGATGAGTTTTGCAACCTTATGTAGGACAAAGTCCATAGTAATCTGATGGACGGTGAGGATTGAAAGAAATCATATTCAATCTAAGGTTTAATGTGTATTATAACTTTGTTGACTTTGATACTTTTTCATATGTATTATATATTATATATCGTTGGATAGTTATCGAAGGGCTCTACATCTAAGCCTATTCAAAAGACAATGAACCTGAAACTATTTTAAAAACCATACAGGCTCAACCATTTTAGGGCTATCAACAGGCCTAGCTAGGTCAGCTTCAAACCAACCTACTAAAATTTTGGGCTAGAAATTGAGATCTGCCCTGCAATGGGCTTGAATGTTGGACCCAAGTGCAGCCCACAGATGTAAATAGGTCTACATATGGGCTCTGGCTGGACCTTAAATAGAAGCTGTTGTTCTATTTTCTTAGGCCCGAAAATCAAGCCCGAGCCTAGCCACAGGCTCAAAAGTTAAACTCAAACCTTCCCTTAGCGGGCTTAGCCCAAGAGCCATTAGGGCCAGCCGGTATATTGACAACCCTACTTATAGGGGGGATTTTCAAAATATTTTGCATGGTTGAATAAAAAAAATTATGATTTTATATGATACTCTAGTTAGGTATATTGCTTGATACACAGTCACTCAGAAATTGCGACTCAAATAAAAGCCTCTTCAGCACTCATCTATTATTTTTTAAAAGAAAAAGTGGTGAAGTGAAGCACTGCGGGGCTGCAATGGTGTGACCTGATCAAGTTCTGTCAGGTCGTGGCCATGGGGCTCACATTGATGTATGTGTTGTATATCCACCATAATATTTATTTGCCATGTAACCCATTGATAAGGTCAGACAACTCTAGATAAAGGGAAAATACAAATATCAGCTTGATTCAAAACTTTTATGACTCTGACAATAAAATTTTAATGGTCAATCACCACAATTTTCCATGGTGTGGTCCACCTAAGATTTGGATCTACTTCAACTTTGGGGCAACGTTGTAAAATGAGCTAAAAAAATGGATGGATGTATAACATTTTAGCCATTTTATTCGCTGAAAAGTAGAGCTGGGCATCGGACCAAGTCGGATCGGATTAGGTCCAACCTGATCCTATCCGAAATGTCATTCGCCTGACCCATACTCGATCCATTTCGGGACAGAGTCTGGGCCACCTTACTCAAACCGTTCCGAACTATACGTAGCCTGATCCGATCTGAGACCGACCCGGTCAGGAAAAATGGTCCGGATCGGATTGGAACGGTACGGATCGGTCCAGATGTAATAGTTCTCCTTATTATCTCTCAGGTTTCGCGTGTGGCTCACATGGCGTGCAAGGCATTGGATGAATATTGATCGTTGGAGCATATAAGGTTTCGGTGCTCCCAAGGAGCATTTAAAGTCTAGGCTAAAAACCGCTTTTGAAGAAGAAACCTGTGGGAGGTATTACTGAAGACATGCAGAAATGATCAACATACAGTGGATGTATTGTAACCTAAGATACATCCATCTTTTCGTCATCAGCTGATTACTGATATAAATATCAAATCTGTACAAAAAATGAGAAAAATATTATGATTTTCTCTCGTAAAAATCAGAACTATATATGTATTGGGTACGCCACATCAGCACATGAAATGATATCAATGGTCTGCAGTAATAATGTGTCCCACCAATGATGATAATGTGGCTCACCTTTTCTATGGATAGGATAGTCTTTCTATAAGACATATTGGCAGAAAATAATGGCTTTACCATATCTTATGGTACGAGCACTACATCTGATCATTTCTCCTGCTAGATTTGGGGGATGGTGCCGCTTCCGCCAATTTAATTAGAGAGATAAAACGTCCTTGGCTCTTTTTAGCGGATCTTCGTCGATGCGAGAATGGAAAAGGAGATCTGACTTCCTACATGACAACACCTGGCTAAAGGAGTTTTGGGAGGAATTGGTGCGACATAACGACGAAACCGAGACGTAGCTAAGGGACACAACAAGAAAATGAGAGGAAGAAGATCGATAGGCAGGGCAGTGCTCGTTCATTCGGGCGGGAGAGGGTATGGTAAGAAAAGAGTTGTACTGCCCGACTACCCACTCCGGGTCGGGTCGGGTCGGATCGGTCTGGATCATTTCGGTTCGGGTTTTCGAATCGGATCTGTTTGGATAGTGGTTTATCCGAACCTGACCTGAAAAACGATCGAATCTGGATGGAAAGACTCACTCAGGCCCAATCTAGGCTATCAGTTCTGTTCGGAACGGGTCTAATCGGGTCAGATCGGGTCAGATATGCCCACCTCTACTGAAAAGTACTCTACTTCACTTTATAAAAGGTGGTGGCATTGGATGTGGATTCAGTACCACCCCCAAGGGAACCTGGCTAGAGATGGACGGTCCTAGCAAGGGCTCTGTAGGCCCCACCAGAATATACATGTTTTATGCGCATGTCCATCCATTTTGACAATCATTTTAGGGCATGAGCCCAAAAAGAAAGCAGATCGAATGCTCAAGTGAACCACACCATGGGAAACAACGGAGATTGAAAGCTTACCATTGAAAACTTATTGACTTGTGGGCGAAGGAGTTGTTGGTAAGAGTATTCTCTTAAAAAAAATTATCTACAGCTAGTTTTATCATTTTCTCTTCTTGTAGATTTAATGACACATGTTAAGGAAGAAAATGGCGATCTTTTTCCTTTTTCTTTACACATTACTATACTAGGTATGGATTGACATTGAAGCAGGATTATGTTGTGATTGCTGCATTTTTTTTAATATTTTTTTTTACACGCACCCGACACACACACACCCATGCATGCTGTAGTGGGATTTCACCACCTATGGGTATCGAACCCAAGACCTCGTGTTGAAACTCCTCATAGTCTACCACTGAGGTAAGGACCCGAACCCAAAAGATATTTTATTTTGTTGTGATTGCTGCATGCACAAGTATTATTTAAGATGTTTCCTAATTCAAAACACTCTCTTTTCTAAAAAAAATAATGTGTGAAAGCTAGTTTTAGCCACCTGCTCTCCTAACTTGAGTTGTGAACCTAATTAATCTTGGAACTTCAATCTCACATGCAACCTGTAATGTAGTGATTGGGTTGATGAGATTTGGAGCATCGACATCTCTTTCATCTACTCTACAACGACTAATCTAGGCCGAGCCCCATTTGGGATGGCTCGTTGACGAGGAGCTCACCAATGGATGGGTCGAACATAATCATAAGAAAAAATATGGTGGCTTTTTGCCCATTTCACTTGATTCTCACCACCGGTGATGTAGTCACGTAGCCAAACTCTACACTTTGATGCATGGTCTTCAGCTAGTTCGGGTCATTGAACCACAATGGTTCGGGATTTGAATGTAAAGGTTATTGATTCTACGAGAGGATGATGTCACTCATTGGGAGATGTCCTTCCGTATCCTTATATATCTCTTGTACTTTCATATGTGTACAGTGGGTGAAGCCCAATTTCTTCGGGTCTTTGCTGCATGATAGGGCCACATATATCAAGAGATATTCTATTATATTAATCTTTTAAGGTATTTCTTAGTGTTGAATTCTTTGTGTAGGTGGTAGCTTGAGAGGTCGGCTTTATATATATATATATATATATATATATATATATATATATATATATATATATATATATATATATATATTATATTGTTTCTAGTGAAATAGAAAGCTCTTTATTGCTATCCTTTTGAGTAGGTGTACGGTCGAATCATGTAAATCCATGTGCTTCTTATCTTTTATTTTTTGTTTGACCCTTTTGATCTTTTATTTAACTATATATACACATACACACACACACACACACACATATATGTTTTTTATGTTTGGCGTTGCATACATTGATCATGTGTAAGCGTTTTCCCTAACAATTGGTATTAGAGGCAAAGGCTGAGAAATTTTTTACCACAAGATTAGTGTTGGCATTTGTTTTGCAATTATGTTTCAGATGGCTGAATCGAGTTCTACAACATTCGAGGTGTCAAAGTTCAACGGATCCAATTAAACATTGTAGAAACTTAAAATGAACATGGTGCTGGTGAAGGAAATATGTGCAATTGCGATTCAAGGAAAAGAAAAGAAGCCTGTAGATATAAAATATAGGTATTTGATGAGAAAAATCAATTAGCCATGACATAACTTCTTCTTGCACTGGATAATTCGATTTTGTTCAACGTATCTGATCAAATCACTGCAAAAGATTTGTGGAAAAAAAATAATGAAACCCATATGAAGGAAGATCGATGTCGAACAAGATATTTCTCTTATGATAACTATATAACTTGAAGATAAAGAAGAAATGGTCCTCTTTGTAAGAACACCTTAATGAGTTTAATATCATGATTAACAAATTGGCGTCAGTCGATGTAAAAATTGATGATGAAAAAAAGCTGCGCTTCTACTCTGTTAGATGCAAATTCTTAGGATGATTTGTTCACAAATCTTAGCAATGGTCTAGATCTCAATATAGAGTCAGCCGTGTGCACATTGCTTATCGAAAAGTCTTGCAAAAAAATACATGAGGAATCTATCGGTTATGCTTGATGGTTAGAAGAAGATCTATTAACAAGGGTACCTGTATTAGAGATTAGACGAGATCTAAGTCGAAAGGCCACAAAATAGGTAAGTGTTGAAATTATGGAAAAAATGATCACTCGCGCAAAAATTGTAGACTCAAGAAAACAAATTAGGAAAATTACAGACTTGATTTGCATGATTAAGCATCATATTAAAAAAAATTCCTAAGTAAATTTTATAGTGTCCTGGAAAATTCTGTATAAACACTAGTATATCCATAGGGGAAACTGCCGTAGGCCCGTACTAGTCCAACCAAACGCCCTAATTTCATTGAAATCGGTAGATTTAGGATGATTAAGGTCGAACATCCATTTCTGCTAATGATGAATGGTTAACGTCATGAACTTAACTAATCTTGACATTAACCAATGCTCGTGAGAAGTTCCAAGGATTGACTCATCCCGAAAATACCCTAATAAGTCGGATTAGGTCTAAATCGCATGTTGGTGGTCTGCTAAACTCGAAACTATAGATTAACGTTCATCTTGCCGGGCTTGATGTCCATCGTGGATATCAAGTCGGGATAGTGTCTAAGATCTCTCAACCTTGGTCGTAAGCCAAGTTTATGAAATGTACGAATGCCTTAGGTGATAACCTGAAATTTAAGTGAAATTAGCACTCTCTGCTTTTTCGCAAAGTTGTAGATTTCAGACTGTTGGATGATGGCCAAATTTAGGAAACCGTTCAAGATTATTACCCTACTCACACCCGTATAGTTATAGACCCGATCGATGCTCAGTGACCATTGATTTGAGTTAGAGCATTTTCAGTTGATCGACACATCCGATCATTGGATGGTTATGTCCAAACATAGATTGCCTAGTATGACACTGATCTCATGGCTTCGATTGACCCATACACCTCCTGTAAGATCACATTGCTTGGAAACAATCTCCATTAGGACTAGTATAATGAACAAAGGGCCATTAGGGCCATTTGTGCACAATCTGGCACTATAAATACCATTTCATTTCACACCCCTCTCCCTATATAAATTTATTCCCTAACCTTGATAGAAAGATAGAGAAAGAGGAGAAAAAAGAAGAGGAAGGGAGTAAGACAGGGATTGATCGGAAGATGTTGTTCTTCCCTCCTTCGATTGTCGTCATAGCTGCAACTGAAACCTTTGTTGGAGCTTTCCCAGTAATAATTAAGGGTAAGATCCAAGCCTTACTTTCAAACTGTAGATCATGTAGATTGATTTTTCCAAATTCTCACATAATCTTTCTAATTGCTTAGGTCTTGGTGATTTTTTCCGAAACCCTAACCCTTTAAGCGCTAAGTGGGGTAAATCATAACAAATGTGCATACCATTATTCTTATGTTTTTGTTTATCAACCCTTGAGGGTCTTAGTTAATGATTACTTAATGTAAATGGTTTGGTATATGCTAACATGTCCAATTTCAATTATACTTGTAAATCGTGCTATTACTTGCTTATTGATGCCCATATGTTCGATGAAATGCCTGAATGAATAAGTTGTTAAATTTAGATTTTATGCAAAATCTCATTATGATTGTCTAATGAATTATTAGTTCTTAGTAATGTTTAGAACTGCTTACGATGTTGGGTCAGTCGAAAAATTGCTCGAACTAAGGGTTGACCCAAGTTAGATTGGCCATTGTAGGCTTGTTCGATCGACCTGGGTCGAACATGGATAACTGACAGTAACTGGACTATACTAGATGCTTGCACATAATGTCGATTGTATTGGGGTTTTCCCTAGTTAATTAAATTTGTTTAACATATATTTATAATGTATGACAATGACCAATTGAATCTAGAGTGCCCTGTTCCCATTAAATGAGTTTACGCATAACCATTAGCGATATCATTTACAAGACTCATGAGCCGAGCATGGTGGTATAGGATACTGTGTTCGTGTTGTTAGCCTAAACTGGGGTAACGAGTCTCGTTGTAGTGTCTGTTAACCAACCTTTTTGACAACTTGCCTATTATATGTGTTGATTGGGATTAACAAACCCAAAAGGGATCAAAGGATACATGCAAAGAGTTGCTATAGGCATTCCAAACCTAGTGATCCGGTTGAGACCGATGATAAAATGGATGTACTCTAGTTTTCCCAATATGTTGGGTGAATGAGACTTAATAACTACTCTGCTAAGACTCGTAACTACGTAAGACCGACCTGCCGACATGTTTTAAGCAGACTAGATCGGCGAGCTTCGATCGTAACCTTATTCCAGTACCACAATGACCCGAGACTCCTAAGACATTATGGCGAAAGTGCAAGTCAGTCCAAGTCTGGATGCCAGCTCGATAGTACCTGCATCAACAATATCGTCTGGTTGGTGTTTTAAGACACCGTCCTAGGTGAGAGTGAGTAACTAACTTAGTGATTCCATTAGTTTTAAATTACATATATTATCGACTCAATCAGTGCAGGTAATGATAAACAAGAAATCAACCACTTCCTAAATACGCTTATTAAATGCACGGATGAGATTATGAAATAATGCACGTGCCTTAGAATCCATCACTCCCTCGCAAGTGACTTTAACACCTATTTCACAAATGCCAACACTCTATCATCAAACCACTCCAACACCAAATCGTAACATCCTATTCTAGTGCAATGCGATTTGATGTGCATGATTAGTTGATTGATTATTAATTCTAATTCATAGAGCAGATCAACGAAGCTAGTATGCCAATGTTATATCATGAGTTCTTATCCGGATTACATGGCTCATTGCGATATATAGCGGCTCCTCACCAGTGTCCCTTGAACCAAATTTAGGTATTACCTGTTAAATTTTACAAATCAACAATTTCAAATATACAACATGATACCCAAATGTATGAGGATCAACCTAGTATGGGTCGTCACCCAAACACTGAGTATGATCACTCAGTTCAGAAGTGCGGACTTATCATATAAAACCAAATCACCACAAAGGAAATGACTCGTCATCTAATTCCATTCACGCCCAAGTTGTTCGAATGGTACTCTAGAACAAAACCATCGACCAAGCATTTGACAGGGGCTGTTCAAACAACAATATTTCACCTCTATTAATGTCCACTGGTCACTATAGGGAGGCTTGTCACCTTAGCACAGGCCGACAACTTGGATATGGTGTCTCATACCACCATGCCCAGTTCATGAGTCTTTGTGGGATTGTAAAGTACTAGTGGTTATAAATGGACTTATTCATGGTAATTGAGTATTTTATATTTAATTCGGTCGTGTCATACATGATGAATATAAATGATTAGTCAGCCGGTAGACTAATTTAATTGACCTGGGAGAACACCAGCGCAATTGGCATCGGGTGCAAGTATCTCGTGAGTCTTTGTGGGATTGCAAAGTACTAGCAGTTATGAATGGACTTATCCATAGTAATTGAGTATTCTATATTTAATTTAGTCGTGTCATACATGATGAATATAAATGATTAGTTAGCCGGTAGACTAATTTGATTGACTTTGGAGAACACCAATGTAATCGGCACTGGGTGCAAGTATCTTGTGCAGTTTAGCTATCGTCGGTCGTCCGTGTTCAACCTGTGTCGATCAAACAAGCCTATGGTGTCCGTCTTAACTCGGGCCACCCCTTGGTTCAGGCGATTTACCGACTGACCCAACATCGTAGGAAATTGTAAACATCACTAAGGGCTAATAATTAGTTAGGCAATCATAACGATATTTCATATGAAGCTTAAATCTAACAACACAATCACTTAAACATTTCATCGAACATATGAACATCGATTTTTTTCGAGCTCCAAAAAATTAGCTTGACTCGGACCGAACTCAGTTTTGATCCGGAGCTTTAATCGAGCAAGTCGAGCGAGTTACCCGAGTTGACTCTGTTCGTGTACAACTCTAGTTAGATCTTATTGCAGAAAATTCACACTGATGACAATGTAACATATATGTTGACAAATGATATTGTAAGAAAGAAGTTTGTTTGGTGTAGCACTTCTCTTGAGCTTATCGCTACCTAACGATTGTTGATGTTTGGACAACTATTATCTCACATATGGGAGTGTTTTTCACACTATTAAAGAAACTAGTCTTTTAGTAGGAGAATGTTGATTCTATGAGAGGATGACGTCTACTAATTCTCATTGGGAGACATCTCTCCTTATCTCTCTCTGTTTCTCTCTCATGCGTCCATAAATGCATACAGTGGATGAAGCCCAATTTCCCTTAGTCTTTGCCGTATGCTCTCTCACATGGTGTGGTCTATATAAAGAAATCAGGGCCACATTTATAAATGTGTATCTATTGTATTCATCTTCTTAAGTATTCATTGGTGTGAGATTTCTTATACAAGTGAGATAGAGGTAAGCCTTGCATTTATGTTTATCTTATTTATAGTGAAGAAGAAAGCTCTCTTTTACAGCTTCATAGAGTAAGCATATTGCCTAACCATGTAAATCCTCGTGCCTCATCCATTATTTTTTATTTAGCCATTCTCTTGTGTTTTAACCTTGGTTACATTAATCACATGCAAGTAATTTTCTGCAACATAAAGGTATTTTACAATGCATCCCAATGTATTACAATGATGTACATCATGACTTTATCTCTTGTATTTAGGCCTTCTTTAGTAACACAAACTGTTTATTTGATAGAGCTTTTCTAGATGGGGAAGGCAACAACAAAAAAAAAAAAACCTCTTCAATTTTATATTTGAACTAGTCGATTATTCTAACCTTATTGTGCTTGTCCACATTCAAAGTAAAAAAGAGCTAATATATTAAAAGAGTTAAATTTTTTATCATAAAGTTTTTATTTCTTATCTTTTCACCATGCAAAGTTACACTTATCATATAAATATTTTAAATAGTTTGGATCATTAAAAAATGATATGGATTCAAAGCCTAAAGTATTGAATGCATGGTACAACAAAACCTCAAGATTCTACCTATCTCAAAAGCTTCTTTTCTTTTAACATAACCTTCTAAAGTATTTTAGTATTGATAGTAATATTCATCTACAAGCACATACCAAAGGTTTTTTTTTTTTCTTTTTCACCAAGGTGAGATTCGACCCAATACAACCCTCTAAAGTATTTAGTGTTGACAGTGATATTCACTTACATACACATATTATGTCGGCACTAAAATTATATTGAACCATATACAGCCTTATAAAATAATTAATGTTGATAGTACACATGTCTTATCAGTACTGTCTTAACAACCTGTCTTAACAAAAATAAAAATAAATGAACGGCTTAACAAAAATACTGGAGTCTTAACAGGTTTCTCTATGACCTGGTTGGATAATGACCTGTCTTAACCATAAGTACTGGAGTCTTATCAGTACTGTCTTAACAACCTGTCTTAACAAAAATAAAAATAGGTCCATTGGCCTAAAAATCAACCTGTCTTAACAAAAATAAAAATAGGTGAACGGCTTAAAAATCTTAAAAAATCTTACTTGAAAATGTTTTTATCCAATTTTTTTTTTCTTATTGCATATGATGGCCCACCTAGCAAGCTACTTATAGTGTTGTAAACGGGTCTGTTATGAATCTGCAATATCTATATATAAATATATAACGACTAAAGAATTCTTATATATGTCTTACATGGGATATAGATATGGATTTGGATTTATCCAAAAAATGTGGTTCCTATAGAATAAAAGCCGAATATAAGTTAGATACATAATATAATTAATAAAATTACCTATAAAAACTATTTTTGTTATGAATATGTACCTAGTAAATAAGTAAATATAATAATTTACATAATATAACTAACTAATATTAAGTCATAAACCTTAAGGCTGTGTTTGGGTGCATGAGTTACGGTGGATTAACACGTAATATGGTGGATGGGATTCGTCAATCTATGATGTGACTATCAAGAGCGCAAGTGGAAGGCCATTGTCTCTTCACGTAGTAAGACGGATTGAATGCATTGACCGGAGTACGTGGGATTTGAAAATCTCTACTGGACCATACCAGAGTTCCCACCGTTGATATCCTCGTAGGGCCCATGCTTGAGATTTATTTGTCATCCAACGTTTTCCTAAGTCATCTAGATGAAGGGAAAAAAACCAAGATCAGATTGATAAAAAACGTGGGTACCCCAGAAATTGTACTCCACACAGGAGTTCAATTGATACTGTTTGTTTCCTGTGGTGTGGTCCACTTGATCTCTGGGTGTGCTAGAAGTTTTGATTGAACACATATTTGTATCTACTAAAATGGATGGACGGTGCTGATTGAACACAAATCTCACCGTTACTCCTACATGTCAGCCGTACAGTGGGTAAAATAAGTTGGAGAGGCGTCCGCATCCGACATGCAGTTGAATCCCATTGGGTATCCAAACAAAAGATCTTTCCAAATCCAGTGGGATGGTTGCAATCCCACAGACCCCAAACAGGGATGGGATGCAGATTTACGCCACAATTGGGCCGACAATACCATGCGCGTCATAAATGCATGGGATAGCCGTAATTCCATCCCCTGTAATCTGCCTTAACTCACGCGTCCAGACACGGCCAAAAGCATTTGAATAAAAACTACCAACTTCGTAACGGTAGGATTGAAGACATACCATTGAAATTTTAGTGAGATTAGCAAAAGTTTCAAATGAAGGTGATATTTGAATTTTTGCTACATCCTTGTGGGCATTACCTTATTAACAGGTTGGATGGAGCTTAGAGATGATGGTGGGCCCAACGAAGGTATCAACGATCGATGCTTCCATCCCCCATCGTTTCTTGTGGAATGACTTACCTGAGTCTTCAATCTGGCTGGTGTTGACACCTTGGTCCATAGCTCAAGTGGCAGATTGAGTGAAAAATACCTCGTTTCAACACCGAGGCCTTGGCATCGATTCCTAGTAGGGGTGGCTAACAGTGATGTGTGAACTGATAGTGGGGTGTACTAACAAGCTAACAAAAAAAATAAAAAATAAAAATTCTGGCTGGTTTTGGGCTCGCACCCTACCATGGCTTGGTGAAATTTGATGGACGGAGTAGATATCAGATAGACATTGCGGAGGCCCATGATGGTATTAACGGTGGGTGCTTCTATCTTTCATTGTTTCATGTTGTGTGGCCCACTTGAGTCTTGAATCTACTTCATTTTAGAATATGATACTAATATTAACTAGTAAAACTGATGGATGGAATAGATTTTGCACAGACATCGGTGGAATCCTTAGAGCTTAGTGGTTTACGACACCATTACTTCACATAGAGCATAAAATACCCAAGCGCTGCGGTATGCAATCTGTTCATCAGAGGTGAGAAGGTTGCGATAGGACAATCTCCCCATATATCGCACAAACCGGAAGCGGATTGCGTTACTCAGTACACTTTGTGCCCTTATTAAACTCTGAGGTTCACCATCATTTATGTATTTCATCCCCCGTCCATCCATTTTATTTGATAATTTTAGTGCTTAGCCAAAAACCGTAGCATATCCAAATGTTAAACTGACCACACCACAGGAAACAGTGTGAATTCAACGTGTACTGTTGATAAATTCTTGTGGGCCACAAGAGTTTTGTATCAAGCTTATATTTGTGTTTTCCCTTCATCCATGTATACGGGATCTTATGAACAGGTTGGATGTAAACATCAATTTGGCACCCAAAAAGGTTGGGACCATGTCTTTAAATAGAATGGAGAAATCGATGGACGGGGAGGATATATAACACGTCATCAAGGTGGGCCCCGCGGTTAGGGCAACACCTAATCTACTTCATTTTGAACAACTTAGATTGTATGTAGAGGTGTACACGAGCCAACCTAGCTGGGTTAGCTTGCTCGACTCGACTTGGTTAGAAGCTAAGTTCGAGCTGATTTTTTGAGCTTGAAAGTGAGTTCGAGCTGGCCCCAACTTGACTCGACTCGTATTGAACCCAACTTGAATCGAACTCGGATCGAACCAATTTGATGACTCGGTTACTTTGGTATTGATGTTACTTACCAAGTGTTTGAAGAAATGACCCAACGAAGTGTGGCCAGTGGCAAGGAAGGTATGTATATGAAATTAATATCATTTTTTTATAAATTGTTACGTTGCGTAGAAGGTGTTTGATAAAATACTTGTAAAAACCATTGTTGTTATCTTAAATATAGTGAGATTTTGAAGGTGTACTTCAGGTATTTGTGAAAATGCTGTATAGAGGAACTTAACTCGAACTCGGCCCGAGCTAGCCCGAGCTGATGATCAAACCAAGCTAAGCTGGCTAGTCATGCTTAAGGACCGAGCCGAGCTGAGATAAGGTAGTGGCAGAGCCGATTCGAGTTGAGGCCATCTCAACTGGCTTCAACTTGATGTACACGCCTGATCGTATGCCGTGTGAAAAGTGAACGAGACACCACAACTTAAAAGAGGTGGTTGACTGTCCTGTCACTGTAATCTCAACCTCCTATAATTGTTCCTCCATAACTTAAAAGAGATGGTTGACTGTCATGTCACTATGATCTCAACCCTCTATAAATGTTCCTCTTGGGTTCCTTTATCCATGGAGGAATCGCTTGAGGTACTCTCTCTCTCTCTCATTCTCATGCACACACGCAGGGACTGTATGTGAGCTTTCACATACAACCCCCACTTCTAGCTAACATGCAATTTTTTAGTAAATCAGAGCCGTGCAAAAGGTCGGCCACACCATGAGAAGTTACTTTTGGTAAATATCACGCCAATCCACTCATTAGTGGGCCACCCATCTATTTTGAGCCAAACCATCGGATCTCTATTGATTTTGATGGTGTGGCCTACCTGAAGAGTGGACCATTCTAAATTTTTTCTCAAGAGACCTTAATGTTTTGGCCCACCTTTTACACGGTGGGGATTTCTACAAAATAAAAATAAAAATGACACGTGGGAGGGGAAGACGGTCATGCTCATCAGCAAAATAACAGTTTTCTGACACGTGCGATTCTGTACATTTGAGATCATGGTTCAATGATCCAAATCGTTGATCTGATAGGCCTTACAGTGTTTAGGCGTTTGCCCGAAAATTTTCAATTTATAAAATTTGTAACTCTCGATTACTGGACCGTTTTCCATTGAATATGGGCATTACTGCATGTTCTCAATAACCATACAGTTTTCAGTGGGCTTGGAACTCCCATTTTGTGACATTTTCTTCTATCTCCGTGTATGTCGAGGGCCTTATCAGATCAACGGTTTGGATAAGCTGACTATGGTACCAAAATCTCCAGATAGGATTTCTGGCCGTTGATCGGCACTTCTAAGTCATTTGGTGACCCTAGCCTATGTATTGGTGGAGAATGTACACTGGGGCTCACCAAATTGACGGCGATGAGTGTGTTACTGGCGGGAGCGGATTAGGTTAGACCCCGGATCCACCGAACTGGGTGGGACCCCAGACTGTGGGGCTCACAGTGAAGTATGTGCCTTAAATCTACACCGTCCAACCATTTTGATAACTCATTTTAGGGCATGATCCAAAAAATGAAGCCGGTTCAAATCTTAGGGGGACCACACAACACAAACACTCAGTAGTTGAATCGTCACCATTAAAAACTTTACGGATTCCCCTTGAATGTTCTTTTCCATCCAGCAAAAACACCTGGGCAAATATCATCATGATCCAAAGCTTTTGTGACCCACCTGATATATGCGTTTCATTCATTTTTTCAATCATTTTATATATGAGTCCAAAAATAAGATTCATTTTTTCAATCATTTTATATATGAGTCCAAAAATAAGGTAGACTGAAATCATGTGTGTTTCATTCATTTTTTAAGATAATTTTACATTTGAGTCCAAAAATAAGGTAGACCGAAATCCCAGTGGAATCACATCACAAGAGATAATGTTGATTAAATGCCCACCGTTAAAAACTTCTTGCAGTCCACAAAAGTTTTAAATTAAGATAATATTTATTTTCTTTTTTCCATTCATCTATATCTTTATGATCTAATCAACAGGTTAAATGTCAAATAAACATAATAATTGGCATTAAAAGATTTTTATTGATGGGCATTCAATCACTACTGTTTTCTCTTAGAGTGGTACAACCTAAGGTTTAGATGTGGCTCATTTTTTAGATAAGACACATACATTATGGTGGAGCCCACAGCGCACCAACCACTGGCAACGTGTCACTAGTCAAACTGCGTCCATTACAACTTTCTAACATGTTTTTCATATGATCATTACGGGCTGCTATCCAATTAAATCCATTACATCTGTATGGCGTCGTATACATATCAGGTGACCGTTTATTTAAAAAGACAGGTGGTAAGGGAACCAGATTAGGTGAGATCCAGTGGGACCCCTGACTCTGATGTATGTGACTGCATCACGTGGTCCATCTATATTGAAAGCTCATTTTAAGGTATGATAAAAAAAAAAGAAAAAAGTAATTCCAAATCTCAAGTGGACCATAGTTTAGGAAGCAGTGGTGATTGATCATTGAAAACTTTTTGTGGGCCATAAAAGCTTTGGATCAAGATGATATTTGTGTGGTTTCTTCACCTGGGTGTTTGTGACCTAATCAACAGGTTGTATGGCAAATAAACATTTAGCCGGAATCCATGAAATTTTTAATAGTGGGAATTCAATCATGACTGTTTCATGTGGTGTGGTCCACCTAAGATTTGAGTCAGCTTCATTTTTGTGATCATGACCTAAAATGAGCTTTCAAAATGATTAGACGGTGTGGAGTTAATGCACATACATCATTACATTGGTGTAAGCCCCACAGTCAGGAGTCCCACCCAACTTGGATCCGGGGTCTCACCTAGTCGGCTAGTCCGCTCATGATATCTAGGGGCAATTCCTCACCTATGTTGTTTAGACCCGGACGCGGATTTACTGCAAAAGCCTTCCACAGGAATTAGTGCGCTGTAAACTTAAGTGGGGCCCACTGTGATATTTGTAAGAAATTCACCCCGTTCATCCGTTTTGTAAGATCATTTTAGGACATGGGGCCAAAAATGAGGCCGATACAATACTTAAGTGGGCTGAAAAATTGAGTATTGATGGCTACAGTTGAAATATTCATGGGGCCACCGAAGTTTCGACTTAGGGTAATATTTGTGTTTTCAGTTAATTTCAGTAGGAATGACGTTATGAAAGGTACGGATGGCATGTAAACATCAATGTCGACCCAAGGAAATTTCTACTGTAAAAATTTCCCTACCCACCTTTTCCTTTAGTGCGGCCCACTTTTTTGGTTTCATCTACTAAAATGATCTCAAAAAAAGGATGGACGGGATAGATTTTTCACAAACATCAAGGTGGTACCCACCTACATTTCCAAGTACAGAAACTTCATGCAAAGGCTTTCGGACTATGTATGTGTTCCATCCATGCCATTCATCTATTTTTATAGATCACTTTCTGAAATGACCCTAAAAATAAAGTAGATCCAAATTGTAAGTGGACCACATCACAGGAAATAGTGTTGATTGAAAGCTTGCCATTAAAAAATTGTTGAGAGCCACAAAAGTTTTGTATGGAGCTGATATTTGTTTTTTCCCCTTCATCCATGTTTGCATGACCTAATCAACATATTGAATGTTAAATAAATATTATAGTGGGCCTTGGAGGTTTTTAATGGTGGACATTCAATCATCTTGTTTTCTGTGGTGTGGTCCATCTGAGATTTAGATCAGTCTCATCTTGGGAGCCAACACTAAAACGATTTGAGAAAAAAATGGAAGGCATGGATAAGACACATACATCATGTTAGGGTCCACGGTGCACTACCCAATGGCAGCGTCACTAGCCAAACCGCGGGGGAGCTAATTAGGTGTGGCTCCAGCTTCACCCAACACTGTGGCCTAGAACTAGGGCTGAAAGTCGGACAGGTTGGGTAAGGTTAGTGCTCAACCCTAGCCTAACCCAAGGTTCCCATACCTCAACCCTAACCCAACCCAACCCAATCCAACCTCAGGTTAAGAATTCTCAACCCAAGCCCTACCCAGGCGGGCTCGTTCGGGTTGACTGGGTTGGTCCAGTGGATATACGCTAATGTTTTTGTTATTATACTAGTCTATTATATTTTCAATATACATCTTATTTTCCGTTCTTAGGATTTTATATATTAATTATATGAGTAGTTTTTTTCTCCTTTAAAAGTCGTGTTGTGTAGCAAGCAATCTATTTTGAAGAGAGCTTGAGTCATTGGAAATGACGTGGACCAATGAAACCCGATGGCATTGGAATTTTCAGTGCCTTCACCACATATGATCCACACTCAATTATAGTTTATAAGGAACTTATATATAGATCGGGTTCGGGTTGGGCCGGGTCGGGCAACCCGAGACCTCAACCCAAGCCTGACCCTAGTTCAAACGGGTTGGTGTTTGTATAACCCAAGCCCAAGACTGAACCCGATACATCCTTCCCAAGCTTAACCCAATATCAGGTCGGTCACAGGTCGGTTGGATTGAACTCGCCCGACTTTCAGCCCTACTTTAAACTTCGTCCAACCTAGATGCATGTATTTTATAACCATGCCGTCCATCCGTTTTGCTAGCTCATTGAGGCATAAACCCAAAAATGAAGTAGATCCAAATATGAGGTGGACCACACCACAAGAAAAGTTGTGAATGACCGTTAGAAACTTCTTGTGGGTGGCAAAAGTTCTCGATCAAGCTTATATTTGTTTTTTCCCTTCATCCAGGTCTGTGTGACCTTAGCAACCGGTTAGATGTCAAATAAACATTATAGTGGGCCCTAGGAAGCTTTTAATGGTAGGCATTCAATCACCACCGTTCCCTATAGTGTGATCCACTTGATATTTGAATTTGCTTCATTTTTTTATTTCATGTCCTAAAATGAACTGGAATACAATACACACCTCAATGTGGGACCCATAGTCAGGGCAACACCTAATCTGCTCCGATTTAGATCACCAGAAACATGAACACAACAAGTAACGCATTCAACCAATGCACTTCGGTATTGTATAAAAGCCCTTACAGCCGAAAACACTTAAGGAGTAGAGTAACAACTACACCAAGTTAGATAAGTTTTACAATGTATTATTCCTGTTAGAAAGAGATAGTTATTACTAACACATGGTATCTCAAGAGAGACCCTCATCCACATAGCATGAGCAGGACGTGTACATAAACAATGGCCAGCCTATGACAAACAATTAACATACATGACGTCGTTTGATAGGCCATGATCAACTTTGAGTCTAGACAATTATTTCCGCATTAGCGAAAATGCGGAGTGACTACGAACATCTTTCTCCAACAACCACCTCAAAGTTCCATAAATAGGAGAAAGATTAAAGAGTTTTGGGTCTTCACCAGCCCAACACAAATCAAATTTATAACACAATGTTGCTTATCTTGTTTGTATTTATATATATACTTAGCTTAGTTTATCTTAGACTAGGACAACTCATCTACACTGTTACACTATACCGGCTTCAACATAAGAAGTAATGTAATTCTGTCAGTTTAGTACGTTGTACTAGCCTAGATTAGGAGTAGTATAATTTCCTTCCATCTATGTCAATCGTTGGATCGTATTGATGACTTTTTCTTTCCTTTTTCAATAATGTAATTCTTTTCGTTTATGCTCAAGTCGTTGGACCAATGAAGACTTAGATCTAGAGCATTATTATTTATATCACTGATGTTAGAACGCTGAAAGATACTTTTGTAAGTTTTTAATTTTTTATTTCAATTAATGCTATTGAGTTCTTTCTATGCTCGCATTGAATGAATCGGGTTATGTATACTATCACGATGAGAAAAAAATATTTTAGCTAAAATACAAAAAGACCTTATTAGAAGGATGAACCCTCTTCTTTACAAATAATCTGGTTTCATTTACGGGTGGTTAAATAGATGGCCGAACTGCTTCAGTTCTTGGTCATAAATAACCGCTCATGGTCTCTTTGTCTATCTCAGTGCTTGGGGTCATAGGCATTTGATTCAGATCGAATTGTAAAAGATTCTAGTATGCTGACACCATGTAAATGTATTAATGACTGAATTTCAAACTAAATAATATTGTATTGGGATGTATTTTAATAAGCTTCAAAGTTAACTTTGGATTCAAATTGTCTACAATACATGTTTTGTGCAATGCATAAGCTATGTATTGTCTACCATGTTGTATATGTGAAATACACTCCTTTTAGGCTAAAAGGGCTCAATTGAGGGGGAAAAAAAATCTAAATACACATTATAACTTTTGTTGGTCGCTAATTTACAATCAGTCATCCGTTTCATACGAACAATATATCATTGAATAACTTTTAATGAGCTTCATGCCTTAAATAGCTACTGAAAGTTTGTTAACTAAAAAATAGTTTTATAAAATTTAATTGTTTTGAGGATCAAATTAGAATTGTAAGTTAAAACTTACTATTTTTTAAGTTTTATTTTTACTATTTTTAGGGTTTTAAGGGTTTGATTGTCATCCCGAGTCTTTTTTTTAGTCATTTAAGGGTTGTTTATGAGCTTTGGTAACGTTAGACATATTTTTACTATTTAGGAAAGAAGTGTCTTATTTCGAGTCAAATTGGAGTCTATGATTTATTTTTCTTATATAAGTACATGAGATATGTTATAAGCAATATACTTTTGTCAATAATATCAATTTTATTTCTTGTTTTTAGATTTTTTTTCTCCATATAAATTCAGATTTATTCTTAAAAAGAAATTAGTGATCTCTTCTCTTTTATCCATATACTTGATATATTGGTTAATATCAAAGTAAGGTCCTATTGTAGATTATTGAGTCCAATAACAAATCAGGCGGCGGTAATCCCGTGAATGATGTTTTAAGAATCAATCATTAATTGAGGCAAAATTTATGGCCTTCCAATAGGATAATTAGAAACGCATACAAGAGATGCATATGATGATTGCTTGACTAACCAAGTCTATGGAGCGCAATCAGAGCCAACGTCATAAATGGCCCACAACTACTGAAGGAGCTCACAATAGATTAGTTCGTGATCACAAGTTCAACACAACATATGTTATATTATAGACCCCAACAAAATAATGAGTCTAACGATGAGGATGTGGATAAGACCATCCTTTAACAGAGAGCGCAATAAGGCATTGGACAAGATCGAGATTATTGACTTAAAGTAAATCTCTCTTTCTTCGTCGGTCAACTTTAAATCGAGGATTTCCTTGATTGTCTCACGAAGGTAGAATAATTTTATAACTATATGGAGATCTACAACATACAAGCTTAAAATAGAACATCAACATAGTTGGAGCAACTATAACTCTCACAAACATGACCATCAAATGCACCAATATGAACCTGACTATGATGAGGAAGTTGATGTGGCCACGATTCCTACTAGAAAATGATAATTATTTATAGTTTCAAAAGAAATAAATTTAGTATTAAGGTACTTTTATAATAAGGGTCTATATAAAAGAATTCTACCATTTATCTTTACGTAACAATTTAATAGAAATTGAGTTGCAATAAGTGGTAAGATTCATAGGCACTCCATAGGGCCATACAAGATTAGGTCATGTTGCAACTCGTTTATAATCTTAACAATGTTGTCAAATTAGTAACTAGAGTGGAGAAGCAACTGGAGGGGCCTATTGTTAGAACCCATGCAACAAAAGAAATGATCATTGCCAATGACGCAAGCATGAGGCAAAAACCTTACTAGGGGATATTCTTTGACCCCTCAATGCCATGAATCGATATATGAAAGCTAAAGGGAGGAGTAACCAATACCAAAAACACATTCAACAACTCGATGCTTTATCTTAGACAGTTAAGTTTAATAAGTATAATTAACCCGTGCATCGATTCAACTAGTATTATCAGAGACAAATAACTGTCGAGCCACTAACTTAGGGGGAGGCAAGAGAGAAAGTGAAAGTAGATTTATAAAGATCAAGGAGAGTTTCTCTTCGTAATATATACTCTAAAATAAGATAATAATACGCAATGACATGACATCTTCAAGATTACGTGCATGATCAACGGAATACCTGAATGTAATCACATATGTAGATAATAGCAAGAACATTGTATTAAAGACAATAATAGATAAAGTGTATTTGAAAATGGAAAAGCACCATTCTCCGTATACACTCAGATGAATTAAAAATCTTGGTGAAACCATAGAACTAAGTGAGTGATGCTTAATTTTATTTTCGATCGTTGAAGATTATACATATGGAATTGTATGTGATCTTGTTGCTATAAAAGCATACCAATGATACTTCAACGTCTATACCAGTATGATGTTGATTCTACCCATGAAGGCATGAATAATATCTATAACTTATTCAAATATAGGAATGAAATTATCCTCGCACCTATAAGTGTGGAAAATTAATCTGAAACTTTTCAAGCTGAAGTGCTATTTTTTTAACTGGTAAGTAGCGTAAAACCTATTGTCGATCTATCAAAACTAACGTTATTGAAGAGAGAACTTAAGGAGATTATTCAAGAACTCTCAGACAAATTACATATGTACTCTAAGTGTTTCAAAGTATTTCAAGAAGACGATCTTATAATGGTTTACCTAAAGAGTACTTACCAGTAGGAGAATACAATAAGTGAAAAGACGGGAAGATCATATCATATTAGATAATCATGAAAATCATTGATCATGCTTATGTTGTTGATCTTCATGAGGGTTGCTGATATCGTGTACATTTCTCATATATAGCTATCAATTAACTTAAGAATGAATTCTCTTCAAGCTAAGGGGACTGATATAGGGCAAGTCAATGAAGGGCCATAATTACACAAGTTCAGGCGTAGGGATCTCAATTGGAAAAAATCCAGCCTAAATGTGCACTCTAGCTTCCGATAGCCGTAACTTTGTGAATAATTATGTATTGCATGTGTATATATGATATATGGTTGGAAAGATTTTAACGAGCCTTATATTATGACCAACACCCAAGGTTAGTTGGCCTCAAAATAATTTTACAAAATTTAATAATTTTAGGGGTAATTAGAGTTTTAAGTTAAAGCTTACTAGTAAGTTTTGTTTTTCTCGTTTTGGATTTTAAGAGTTCGAAAGTGATTCAGAGTCTTTGTATTAGTCATTTAAAGGTTGTTTACAAGTTTTGGTAAGGTTAAATGACATTTTATTATTTTTAGTATTTTTTACTATTTTAGAAATGTGCTTTTATTTCTAATAAAATTAGGGTATATGGTTTATTTATCTTATATAAGTATATGAAATATGTTGTAAACAACTTACTTTTATTAATAATATTACTTTTATTTATCATTTTTAAATATTTATCTTATGAGTTCAATGGCTATTTTTGAGAAAAAAATGTGGTGGTATCTTCTCTTTTCTCTATGTATCTATTACATTATCCACCCACTCTCTTAAGACATAATCTACGATTGAGTTGTATTGAGTGGATCAAAGTAGGTAGTAGTCCCCAAAACTAGACTAGGTTCATAATAAGATGTTTGCTCTATAGATGCATACACATTATTTAATATAATATTATTTAAAGTTTAATATTATGTTTAGAGTTTTATAAGCATGATATTTAATGCATGCACATTATTTAAAGTTCATCGTTGTGTTTAAAGTTTTACAAGCACCAATGACTTAGCATTCTTTTAATGAAGTTTACAACTCAATCTAAATTGGATACATGATTTTTCATAAATTGTAATTTTACTATCAGATATTTTCACATTAATGTAATCAACTCATTGATTGTAATCAACCTATGTAATAGACTATTAGATAATGTTTGATTGTAATCAACTTATCTAATAGTCTATTTCATTGTGCTAATGATAGTTTGTGCCCTCGTTATCGGTACCAGGCCTAGATAAAGAGGGTTGTGTCAAGTTGGCAGTTGGCGTCAAACTTACGCCATAACTCCCATTATACCTGACCCCGATTAATTAAGATAAAACTTATATGATAATGATGATGATAATGGAGATGATAATGATGTTTTCATACTAATATATTGATTTCTCTTTTTGTAAAGTTTCCAAATGGATACAAGAAGTAACAATAGTTGTTTATGAAAAATTTACAAAAGCTTTTATAGTTTCTTACGAATGTGCCTCTTTCGCCTCTTAGCTA
This sequence comes from Magnolia sinica, assembly GCF_029962835.1. Lineage (NCBI taxonomy): Eukaryota > Viridiplantae > Streptophyta > Magnoliopsida > Magnoliales > Magnoliaceae > Magnolia > Magnolia sinica. The sequence goes on from NC_080578.1 coordinate 96,382,246, forward strand.
CTGGACCTATACCTGAACACATTACTTTTATTATAGATGGGAACCGAAGATTTTTCTGCAAGAAGTAAAACTTAAAATTAGGTGTTAGTCATATATTTGGATATTTGTCTCTCATGTCCATGCTTGAGCATTGTTGTGATTTAGGCATACAGTATATAACAGTATATGCTTTCAGCATTGACAATTTCAATAAAAAACAAGACGAAGTCGAGAGCTTTATGGATCTAATGCTAGAGAAGACTGAAGAGATGCTTAAGGAAGATAGTATTATTTACAAGTACAACATCAAGGTTAAGTTCATTGGGAATTTAAATCTCTTAAATAAGTTAGTGAGGATAGTAGTCGATAGGGTAATGGCAGCTACAAGTGGTAATACTAAAAGAATATTCTCAATTTGTGTTGCATACACCTGCACTGATGAAATTGTTCACGCTGTTCAAGAATCATGTCAAGAAAAATGGGCTAAAATTCAACAAGAAAATTTAGAGGGTGTTGATTCCGAAGTGAGTATAATAACAGTGACAGATTTGGAGAGGCACATGTATATGGCTGGATGTCCTGATCCTGATATATTGATCAGAACTTCTGGTGAGACTCGCTTGAGTAATTTCCTTCTTTGGCAGACTACTTTTTGTTACTTGTTTACTCCTAATGCTCTTTGGCCAGAGATTTCTCTCAAGCACTTGGTGTGGGAAATATTGAAATATCAATGTGTCCGGCCTTATTTAGAAAAGAAGAAAAATGATGGTGAATTCTCTAAATAATTTGTATGCCAAATAATAATTGTTTGTGTATTTATTTTATCTCGTATTCCTAAATATACTCACTAGAATTGTAATGATGTATGTAATGAGGTTATTGTTTATGTATGAGAGCTTGAAATTAGATGTTAATTTATTGATATTATTAATGAGTTTTATTAGTTAAAAAGATATGTTTTCAAAATATTGAGTGAATCATACTGACAGTTGGAGTGTACTAACAAGCTAACAATATATATATATATATATATATATATATATATATATATATATATATATATATATATATATATATATATATATATATATATATATATATATATATATAATATTGACGGCTACAATTGTATTAGAGGAAAAAATAAAAAAGTGAAAAACTTGTTGTGTTTGCTCTTTTCTTTACAAAGCTAACAATATGGTCTTTCCTGTTGAAATCTGCATAGAAATTTTATTCTTAAAAATATATATATTTTTTACTTTTGCTCATGTAGGGTGTGTAACTAATGTGCAAGTACTATATACACTTATATAATATAATGTTCTAGTGGGAATGTTACTCTTAGCTTAGGAAGCAGTAACCTTAGTGATTAATGTATCTGGTTTGTTATCAATGCTTCATTTATTGTGGTCACTCCTATCTATAGGCTTTGGGATTGTTGGATGGATTATGATTAATTTTTTAATATTCTCATGATTTATGAGATGGTTATAATCACTGTCGTGAAAATTGTGTATTGTTATTCATGGAAAAGTATATTACTGATGGGACACTATTATTTGCTTTGAAGTTCCACTATATAGTTGACAATGTCTAGTATTCTTCATTTTATTCTTCTTCACTTATGCACTTGAGATATCCTTAGTGTACTTTGGAACCATCAGACCAACATTGGATGCTATTAAAGGCGGGCTAGAAGACTTTTCTTGCGTGCCATAAGAATTACTTCAGTCCTATACTGAAGATCTAATTATCATGAACACTATTGATATATTAATTGAAGCTGTAATTTAACTTATGCTTTGGAGTGAAGTGATCCTTGAAATAAAATATTGAACAATTAAATCAGTCATCTAGGTAGAGCCCAGAAAACCATTGAAGCTTAATCTACTATTAAAAGAATACTTACATGAGATGAGAGTCGATCTACATTGAGGTTTGGTGACATTTTATTTTTGAAAAAAATGCCCATTTCAATGAAGAATTGGTAAGGTTTTTTTAAGAAATTTTCATTTCTTAAAAATGGGTAATTTAGATTTTTGAGACCATGGTAATGTTTTGATGGGATTTAAATAAGCTTTTGATTGATTATGTGGATGGGAAGCCATGGAAAATCTACTATCGTAACATTTTGCCATTGTGGAACTCATGCTGACGACCATTAATTATTTTGCAACAATCTTTTCTTAGAGTGCTTCAAATTCTCCACATTATGGTTTTGGCACGCATGACACCGATGGATCTAAATTGATGATCTTGAAATTTCTAAATTTTCACGTCTTTTCTCCTGTTGGGATTACATATGTTTGGAAGCACCAAACCATTTACAAAACTTTTAACAATTAGTTTACTAATAAGTAGGTTAAACACCTTATGTTTCTTTCTTTTAATTTATTTTTTTAAACTCTTAAGAGATCTCTGCCATCAACTACCAATGACTGTGATTGGAAAAATTTTATTCC